>NW_028280820.1:530481-723462 GCF_059751285.1 Brachycentrus maculatus
TGAATACTGCTAGACCATAAAAAAATAAAAATGATATTTAGAAATTAGAAAAGGGAAGTTTATTAGAAATACCCAATGATTTTGTTTAACATCAGAATCATATTATTGATTCAAATATTTTTTTAATAATTTGGTTTAAAGATTTTAATCTTTTAAATTTGTATATGTGTGTGTGTGTGTGTGCAGTGCAGTGCCTTATGCACCATTGCGTGTAGATGAGGGTAAGAAGATGTTTAATAACACCATCTTAAATCATTGGAAATATTTTGTATTCAATGTACATGCTTACACAATGTTCTGACTAACTAGCAAAATATTGTTGATGAAATTTAAAAAAAATATATTTGTACTTTGGATTGATCCAAGTAGACGGAAAAGGGTCGCATTTTGCTATATGTTTTTAAAAACCAATAAAAATATGTATTTTTTACGTTATTTATTTATATCACATATCGCTCACTCCTTTCAAGAACGTCATAAATCAAAATTTGTCAATTTTCAGTTGTGCATGTTTTCGTAATGCCCAGAAAATGTACTATATCCCAGCAAAAGCGGCATATTTTTAACTTAATATTTACCCGCTACAGGGCAGAAAATGTTGTTTTTGCATTTTGAAGAAAATGTATTGTTTGATTATTTTAATAAATAAATTAAATATTTTTCAAATGGAGAAAAAACCTTCAAGTTTTACCTAAAAAGATCTGTTGCTCAGTAAAAAGTTCAATAAGTGTCTTGATATTTATTTTGAATACATTGTGTTATATTTTTAAACTTTAATATCGTTCTCCTGAAAAATCAAGTATTTTGATTTATGACGTTCTTGAAAGGAGTGAGCGATATATATTTATTGGTATTAATAATATAACAAAAAAATAAATTACTTTGTAAAAAAAATTTTGGGGTTCACATCACTGCATTTCAATAAGAAAACAAGAAATAATTTTTGTTTTGCATTTTATTGTTTTTTTATGTAATTAATTTTTTAAATGTTTGACTAATAATTTTCAGAGTGTTGTAAAAGGCAACCTAATGCATATACCAGATGCCCTCTTTGTACCATTTATAAACTCTTACTTGGGAGTGGTGATCGGCAGAGCTCTGGGAGAAAGTTGGAATGAGCAACTTCGAGAAGTGGGACGAGCTTCAATACTGTTTCAGCAGTCTTCTGATGATCTTGGAGGAGCCCTTGCATTTACACCGTGGATAAGGCACATTGCTCCCCAGGGAAGTGGATTTGCACCACTGTGTTCCACCAGCCGGATATTACTTAAATTCATCAGGGTATTCGTTTTATTATTTTAAGTCCTGGTTTCTACAAGGAAAGTTAGTATTTTTTTATTCCTTTCATTGGGTGTGGATAAAAGTCAAAAGAAGAATAATATTGAAAAAATCAGGTTTACATTGTTTGAATACATGAGTCTTTCATCCTTTACTGCAGTGCTCCGCAACTGGTGTTCCATGGCACATTAGTGTGACGGGAGTCGGACACAGGTCTGCTGCGGTCAAATTCAATGTATTTGAAATTTTATTTGTATTTAATACACAATGACAAATTATATTTCATAATATTTATATTTTTGAAAATGATGTATTTAATAATTATTAAAACCAAATAATTTTTCAAGAATATCCTCACATTTACGACAAAGCAATCTTAACACTACTTCCATTTTGGATGACATATTTATTGTGAGCAGAGTTTTCCAACTCTTGTATTATTAAAAATGATAAGCCGTCACATTGGTCTTGACCAAGAACCTCGGGTTGCACTGTAAAAAATCGAGCTGAATATAAAACTTTTGTGTTCATTGAAACAAGCGCACAAGTATCACATTAAATTATTTTTTTATAATACACTTTGGAGCGATCTAAAGATACTATAAGGATGTATTAAAAGTATGATTGAAAGCGTTTATTTTTTTTTCCAGATCAAGATAATATTTTTTAATTATTTTATAAATACATATTATTTTCTTTTTCAGGACCTAATAAACGATTGCAAAAATTGCTCTACTAATGAATATGATCAAAACTTTTTTGATAAATATGTCAGAAAAATAAAGGAAGATATTGAAAATCATTCTTCATTTTCTGGTGTGTATTCAAATTTCTGTACATAACTTATTCCTATTTACAAAAGAAAAAAAAAAATGGGTCAAATAAAAAGTCTGTCATTTTTTGGTAAATCAATTTTAATCACGTACATATTGACCATTATTATCTGTGACTTTTTGCCATTTTTCAGGTAACTTCATAATTCCATTGGTGTTGAACTTTTGTGGTTTAACCTTGAAAAAGTAATTTTCAGCGGCGTTTCAGTCGGCCAATTTTTTACCATCAAGAGAGTTTTGCAGAGACCAAAACAAATGGTAATAAGATGGTGCAAGGTCCGGACTGTATGGTGGATGCATCAAAACTTCGCAATCAAGTTTCGTCAATTTGTTCTGAGTCATCAAAGATGTGTGTGAAAGCGAGTTATCATGATGGAACATAACTCCCTTTCTGTTGGCCAATTCTCGTCGTTCTTTCTGGATTGCTTCGTTCAAACGGTCGAGTTGTGCACAATACAGAACCGAATTGATGGTTTTGCCACATTTCAGCAGCTCATAATAGACAATTCCCTTCCAACCTTTGAAGTCGTTTGTGGAGGGTCACCAGCCTTTGATCATGATCGCTTGCGCTTAATATTATCATATTTTAACCACTTTTCATCGCCTATAATGATTCGCTCCACAAATTGTTCGATTTCCTTGCGTTTCAGCAGTATTTCACTGATGGTAATTCGGTCAATAAATTTTCTTTGCGTCAATCATCTTAACTGCATTTTTTTTTAATTAAAAAAAATATATATTTGTGTTTTTATTATTTACAAAAATACTTAAATTTCATACTATTTCTGTGAGCCTAAGCGGCTCATTATTAAAAATAGGAATAAAATTGTGGTAGAGTGGAACCTTCGAACCCAGAAACTCTGACTCAAGAGTCCGCGATACTAGCCACAGGACTACGATCCGACACAGTTAAGCCTTTGACCCAAACATTGAGCTCCTTTTTGAAGCCTGCTCTTTTCAAATGATTTGGAACTGTCATGTGGTTGATGTTTAGTGCAACCGCTATTTCGTGGCAGCTTGCGTGCCGGTCTTGCTCCACCAGTTGTAAAATTTCATTGACATTTTTAGAAACTGGCCGACCAGAGCGAGGTGCATCTTTAACATTGAAATTTACGGAATAGAATTGAGCAAACAACTCCAAGGGTCCTTCGTTTACTCACAGTATTCTCACCGTACACTTCACAAAATTTTCAGCATGTTTTTGCAGCATTTTTACCTTTTCTAAAGTAAAAAACCATCACAGATTGCCTGCAGGCGTTCTATTATCTCTGCCTTCTCTTGCGGTGAAGCGGCGTGATGGATAGTTAGTTAGTGTAAAAAGGAGGTGGACATTAGTGGCTTGCAGAGTGTTTATAAATTATAGAAAACATTTTACTTTTGAATTATTTATGTTTAAATCGTGGTATATAACTACAAAATTTTCTGGCATAGTAATTCCAAAAGTCTTAGTAACTAAAGGGTTAAACAGGTCACAATCGATATTGTTTTTAATTCAGGTTTTCCTTTCCTTTGTATAAATTAGTTAGTCTTTGCCTCCTTTCAAGATCATTTTCAAAGCCTAATATTTGTCATGTTAGTTTTTCTATTGTTATTTCTTTATTATTCACTTGTCTAGTGTATGTACTTATTCTACAATATTTTGAGTGTGTTCAATTTTGAATTCACAAATACTGCATTAGCTCTGCTTGGGAGTTATTTTTTCAAGATTTTAATTGATATCTCAACATAGATGGACAAGTCTATTAAGATGTATCGTATAAATAAGAAATATGGAAGTTTGACATTTACGGGGCTTACAACTTTTCATTGGCTGTTTTAAGTAGTGTTTTTGGTTACAGATAATGTAATAATTTCATTCATATATTTACCTACCATTGATAAATGTTTAAGAAAATTGTTCTGGATATCTTTTTTTTTAGATGATCAACTAGCCTTAGTGGGAGTAGATTTCCTATTTCCATCAGCATCAGCTGTGACCGGAACTCTAGCTAATCTTATTAGGGAACTTATGGTAAGGAGAGACATTCAGGATCGCATCCACGAAGAACTGGATTCTGTAGTCGGCAGAGGACGACTACCAAATCTTAATGATAGAGAAAGGTATTATTAAGTATGTACACCAAAAAAATTTGAAAAAAAAGTAACATAAAATTGTTAAGTATTATTGACTGGTTAAAATAAATACGTTTTTATATACTTATAAATAAAATTTGGCCAATGTGGTTGCCTAGGGCGGTATGTCCAGGGAAGGCACTTTAAACATCAAAACAATACAATAATTAAATTTAAAAAAGCGAAAATAAAGTAGAGCAAAAATCTCTCCCCTCCACAGCCACAGTAAAATGATTGGCTCAATTTTCAGGATACCATTTTTGATTTTTAACCAATCATGAAATTCACAAACAATTTTTTTGTTAATATTTTTATGGCACCCGTCCTTAGTGTGTTAAGTAAAATCTAAAAATTTATCAAATAAAGTTATTCAAAACACCAGATACAATCTTTGATTTTCTCTATAGATTACATTATATATTATATAAGTTTAAAAACAATTATTAAGTAGCGCGGATAATAGCGAATATGCATAGTTTATCCAAAAGTATAAGTAAACATGTTTTGTTTTACTTAATTATTAGATTTTTAGTATGTAAATGCACAATACTGAATGTCTTTTAATATAGGTATAATATATCATTAAACTATTAATACACATTTCATGTTTGAATCAGAGTGCACACATCAAACTGATTGGTAAACAAAGGAAAGTATCTGACAATGAAAAATAAAGTACTAAATTTTCATATTTACATTGGTGGCCAAATGTATTAGGCACCCCCTAAACAATTGGTTTATGTATTTAAATACTGTGACCTTGGAATTCTTTTCGAATTGTATCGTATTTTGATGGATTTTACCTACTACTTATTACCTGCTATCCCGACCTATGACAGTTAGGGGCGTGGTTTATTTAAAAACACTCTTTTAACTAATATCAAGGGTCAGTTTTATATGTGAAACATTGCTCTCCAGTTATTTTAATCAGTGAAAAAGTGCAATTTTTTGTACCTTCATTATTTTATATTAAAATGACAAAAAAACGTGATTTGAGTGAAACTGAGCGGTCTCAAATAATTTTATTGGATTCAGATGGGTTGACCCGGGTAAAAATAGCTAAAAAAATCAATGCTCCCAGTGTACGGTCCAGATAATTTTTAATTTTTTTTTTTAATCTGGTTCTTATGTTTATGTTTTTAGAATACGATGCAGTACCCTATGCACCATTGGGTGTGGATAAGGGTTAAAAAGAGAGGGAGAGTTGCACACAAGTTACCATTACAAGTTTTTTTTTCAAATTTGTATATTTATTGGTGTATTCAATTTAAAATTGACAATCATTCCTTTTTTCTTTGACCCTTATCCGTACCCAGATGGTGCATAAGACACCTCTTAGAATTGGTATGGAAACACCTTTAGTTAACAAACTTGTCTATTACTACTACTACTACTACTACTATCACGCCGTTTCCCCGCAGGGGTAGGCAGAGAGGATGGAACGCCACACTCTTCTGTCCTGACATACACTCCTAGCCTCCTTCACATCCATACATCTAGTCATACATGCCCTCCGATTACGCAGACTTTTGACACCGCCAGATTTTAGGTTCTGATTGATCTGATCGTGCCAAGTCTTTTTCGGTCGTCCACGTTCTGTTTTCCCTCTCACATTCGCCACATATATTTTCTTAGTCATTCTCTCGCTATCCATTCGCTCCACATGTCCATACCACCGCAAAGAGCTCTTTCTTATCTTTCAATTATTCCTCGTTTAGCCTTACATTCCTTTCTTATATCATCGTTTTTAATTCTGTCATACAATGATTTTCCACACATTCGTCTGAGGGAGCGCATTTCAACAGCATTCACTCTGCTTTCATCCTTCCTTTGCCAGTTCCATGTTATTAATTATATAACTTGTCTATTAATTATATGAAATCACTCTTACCAGCTTGTGTAACTCCACTAATTACAATTACAATTCTTTTTAGTTAGTTAGTTAGTACATTATGTAATTGTAATTAATGGTGTACGAGTTACACAAGCTGGTAAGAGTGATTTCATATAATTAATAGACAAGTTTGTTAACTAAAGGTGTTTCCATACCAATTACATAATGTACAATTACATAATGTACAATGCCTTGAAGTCAAGTATTTAATTTATCACATCGATCTGAGATTTATAAAGGTTTATTTTTACAGGCTACCATTTCTAGAAGCCACCCTGAGAGAAATCATGAGATATATTACACTTGTTCCATTGGGATTACCTCACCGTGCACAAGTTGATACAATATTTAAAGGTTACAATATACCAAAAGTAAGAAATTTTAAACATCACCATAATTCAAAAATATTTCAGAATTCTGGTCCCTCCAATTTTTTTGAACAAAAAAATTATCAAATTAAAAAAATTATTCACTAAATTTTGAAATACATTTACAACATAAGATATTTAAAAAATACATATTTATATATAAGTGATTTTTACACTGTAATATTTATTCAATATTACCCTGGACTGGTACCTGAAGCGGAGGGCTGATCACCTTTCCTTCATGTGTAAACGACACTGCGTTTATTTGAAACAGTGCCCTATGCAGCATTGGGGTGCGGATAAGGGTTTTATTATATATATATATATATATATATATATATATATATATATATATATATATATATATATATATATATATATATATATATATATATATATATGTATATATATATTTAAACTAACGTAAACTTTAATCACACAAATTAATAAAAAAATCATTTACATTTAAATTGCGGACCATTAAAAAAAACAAGAAACATTTTGATAAATAGTTCATTATGAATAACTTCTAGGATTCTGGGTATTCAGTATGATAACATAATTTTATCTGTCATTAGTATAAATTTAATTAGAGCAAAAAACAAAAACAAATTATTTCCAAGAATTGGTCAGTAAAAAAATACGAATATATTTATGATGTGACTGAATGAGATTATCAACAACAACAAAAACTTTTAAAGTATATGATATACAGTGGAACCTCTCATAACGAGTAATTCGCATAGCGGGCAAAAAAATCCGAAAATGTTGCTCCCTTAACGAGGGATGTTTCGCATAACGAGTAACAGGGGAAGGGCAAATCCCTTTTTCAAAACATTCACTTGTGAACCGGGATTTTCACGGCTTGGGAACGAGTTACCAAGAGGACCCTCACTTCTGCTTGGAAAAATTTTGGCCAGAGAGAGTTGTCAAATGAGATTTTGAAACAGTAACTGTGGAGTCTACAGTCAACGAGATTGTGTCATTAGCTAATATCATGGGACTCGAGGTGAATAACAAAGATATTGAAGAGCTTGTGAAAGAGTAAAGACAAGAGCTAACCACCGAAGAGCTTATGGAGTTGCATCGTGTTTTACAGCAATACATTACAGAGAAGAGTTTGTTAATGGAGGAGGAGGAAGTAGCATAGCAACAATCTTCAAGCACAATAAGAGAAATGCTGAAAGCATAGGAAACTGTTGCATCGTACATTAAGAAGCATCACCCTAATAATAGAAGGTGTCTATTCCTGTTAGGTGTCGAATTTATTCAATGATAATGCTGTGACACATTTTTGCAAAATTTTGAAGCGTCGGCTAAAACAAATGTCTTAAAACAGTTTTCTAGCTAAAATGGAAAAATTATTTTTCATAAACTCATATTTTTATTAAGGTACTTTTTTTTAAAATCTAAATTATATTCCAAGTTTTAACACTCCTTAACAATTTATAAGTAATTTTAATTGAATAAATGTTAAAAAAATATAAAAAATATTGAGTTTTCTTTTGACTTGAAACGCATTAACGTATTTTCCATTGATATGTATGGGATTTGTTTTGCATAACGAGTAAGATACTGGAACGAATTAAACTCGTTATCAGAGGTTCCACTGTTTATATAAACTAACTAACCATCACGCCGTTTCTTCGCAAGGGTAGACAGAAAGAATAAAATGACATACCACCCTGTCTTTGCAAACATTCTTCACCTCTTTCACATTCAAGTATCTCCTCATACATACAGACATACCTGAAGTTTTCCTTGGTCTTCCTCTGCTTCTTTTTAAAACTACATTTGCCTCATAAATTTGTTTCACCGTTCTTTCCTCACTCATACATTCCACATGTAAAACCATCTCGACACAGCTTTCTTAATTTTATCGATAATGCTCATCTCAGCCTTGCATCCTTTTCTTATTTCACCATTCGAACATCTATCTTACATCGTTTTTCATTAAAACTCATCAGTCAAAGGTATAAAGACAACTTATTTGGAATAATTTTATCCATTTCACCTTTTCTTTCAAATGCTTTTTTTATTATCAAAATAGTAATGTACGGTAATTAATTTATGTACTTTTCAACTGATTATTTTAAGGGTACTATGATATCAGTGAATTTACTAGACTACCATAGTGATCCAGAAATATGGGGAGACCCTGAAAATTTCAGGCCTGAGAGATTTTTGGATGATGAAGGACTCATTTTAAAAAAGGATCCATCTCTTCCTTTTGGAGCTGGTAATTATCAATATTTTAATTTATTTCACTGTATTATCTTAGTCAGAATTATTTAAACAATATATTTATATATATATATATAGAAGTTCCAAAAATTTTAGTAGTGTGGTTGTTATCATGGGTAAAATGGTGATTATTACACATGAGTAAAATGATCACCATGAGTAAAATGATCAACCAGCCTATGACGGTCGTAAGCCCTGTAAATGCCCAGACTTCCATATCTTAGAACACACTCAATTAACTGTTGATACTGGGAGATAGACGAGACTATGAAATGTATGGATGAATTGTTTTTATGAATAAATGGCAAGTGAATAACAAATTGTCATACTAATAATAGAAAAAATGTGTACTATTGGAATATTTTGTGGCTTAACACATTAATATTCTCAATATTTCAATGTCAAAATAAAGATGTCATGAATAAAATAATGACCTTTATCACTGCGGCTGATAAAAACGTCTGTGGGACGACCACGACATATAAATTTAGAGATGTGACAAATGGGTCTGTATTACTTTTTAGGATGGTGTATTGTGGTGGTATTTGTTAATTTTTTCGGTTTATATTTCTTTCCAGTTGAAGGTTTTTTTTATGTCAAATTATCATATATCGCTCACTCCTTTCAAGAACGTCATAAATCAAAAATTGCAAATTTTCAGTTGTGCGTGTTTTCGGAATGTCCAGAAAATGTACTATATCCCAGCAAAAGCGGCATATTTTTAACTTAATATTTAACCGCTACAGGGCAGAAAGTGTTGTTTTTGCATTTTGAAGAAAAGGCATTGTTTAATTATTTTTTTCAAAAAAGTAAATATTTTTCAAATGGAGAAAAAAACTTCAGATTTTACCTAAAAAGATCTGTTGCACAGTAAAAAGTTCAGTAAGTGGCTTGATATTTATTTTTAATACATTGTATTATATTCTTAAACTTTAAAAACGTTCTCCTGAAAAATCAAGTATTTTGATTTATGACGTTCTTGAAAGGAGTGAGCGATATGTATAAATATATACATATCATACACCTAGATCAAAACTGTCTCAAATAAAAAAAAAAGATTTTTTAGATAATAACGTATTCGGATTCTACATATGAAGACGCATATCGTTGTCATCCAGGAGAAAGTGACCAACTACCAAAACGTAAAATGTTCAGCCTTTTAAGTCATTTTTGCTTGGCAAGAAAATAAACATCAATTCAGTTAGTTATTTTTAACAAGTCAATATATTATACTTCCAAGTTTAAAATCCTTTGGGATTTTTTCAGGGCAATATTAAGCTAGTAAGATATCAAATAGTCAATGATCACCATTTTGTAAAACAATGCACTTGGTCACTTTCTCCTGTATGACTACGATATATCAATTTATCCGATTTGTCAATATCTTAAATATTCTTCAAAAGATAGCACTAAATGTTCCTTTTGGTGAATAAAAGAGCCCATGAGCCCTCCACTAAAACAGTTGTAATTTTAATAGCTGCCATAAAATTGAGCGGGATACACATACGTTGGTGGTACAAAACAGATTTATTTCAAGTTGCGACAGTTTTGGTGATTAGATCTTAATCAAATGGACAAATATTCACTGCTTAATTTCAAATTGCAAACATTTTGATGAGTCAGGTACGAGATAAATTTATGTTTATTTCAACTTATTTCATTTCAAGTTTAAATAATGAGAGAAAAAACTTCAAATATGTAGTACAAAACAGTAGTAACTTAAAAAATCCTATTTTTAGAATAATTAGACCATTGGTATGAAATGTTTTAAAGTAAATATTTTTTAATATGCATTGTTCATTCACAAAAGAAAACAGGAGACTTCTATTACATAAGGCGACATCACTATACGTTTTTCGTCTCTCCTGAAAAAACAGTTTTTTTGGGTTGATACTCTTTTGATCTAGGTGTGCGTTATATCTTTTATGCCACTATCACAAAAATGAGTGTACCCAGGGTTCAACCTAAAAAAATCAAACTGATTATTTAGATCGTAATATATGATTGGATCAAACATTTTTTTGTATATGAGGTGGTTGGTTATTTAGGGGGGGGGGTGGGTAGTAACTACCGTTCTTGAGGTGGGTAAAATCGGGGACTGCTAGCCATGGGTCTCTGTCCATTTTCAAAATGTGTGATAAGTTTGTACCAAGGTTTGTTTTCTCGTATTAATTGATCTTTTTATTTTATTAGGTAAGAGACTGTGCGCTGGGGAAACATTTGCTCGACAAACAATGTTTTTGATTACTGCAGGACTTCTACAAAATTTTACTTTCGAATTGCATGAAACCATCCCGAAATTGAAGCCTGGCTTAAATACAATACCTGAGAGTTTTTATGTTAAATTTACTTCAAGAGATTAATACATTGAAACTTTCAAATCGAAAAGTAAAAAAAAAAACATGTTAAAAATAGTATGTTTTATAACAAATTCATAATATTATTTAGTCTTCACATGAATCACAGCACTACTTGTGATATTATTGGGAGAGTTAATAAATTGTATAGAATACAGTCAGAAAAACCTCAGTCAACCGGTGGTGTCTAGCAGTATTGAAAAAACCAATAACAGAAAATAATTTAAATACTGCATACAAGGTTATGTTATTTTTGTAGAGTTTAAAAATGGAAACGTGGTGGAAAAGATGCTCCTTTAACAAATGTATATAATTTTCATTTTCCATGCTCAAAAAAAAGAGTTTTGAAAAATTTATTTTGCCTACACTGTACAATTACATGTTTAAAAAAATAAATTATGTACAAAGTTATTAATTGTTTCGGCATTAACTTTGTGGTAAGACATGTTACAATGATTAAATAAAACACTTGTTTCATACCACTTGAGTTTTATTAAAGACTACTAGTTTCAGAAGCTAAACTTCCATCATTCAGGCCTGAATAAAAACTGTTTTTATTCAGACCTGAATGATGGAAGTTTAGCTTCTAAAACTAGTAGTCTTTAATAAAACTCAAGTGGTATAAAAACAAGTGTTTTATTTAATCAGTGTACAAAGTTACATAAACTAACAGCCCATAATACTAACAGTATTTCTTAACCCAGTGTTACAAAATTTTAAGGGAGAACCTTGATTTTATTTTTTTTATTTTACATAATGCTCACTCCTTTCAACAACGTCATAAATCTTAAATTTTTAATTGCGCATATTTTCGAAATTCCCAGAAAATGTACTATTTCCCAGGAAAAACGGCATATTTGTAACTTAATATTTACCCGCTACAGGGCAGAAAGTGTTGTTTTTGCATTTTGAAGAAAAGGTATTGTTTAATTATTTTTTTAAATATACTAAATATTTTTCAAATGGAGAAAAAACATTCAGGTTTTACCTAAAAAGATCTGCTGCACAGTAAAAAGTTCAATGAGAATATTGAATATTTATATACCTACTACATTTTTAAATAAAATACCAAACATATCACATTATAATTCCTTGATATCTTAACAGATTGATGGTTATCAATTTGGATAATAAATAAATCACTGAATAGCTAATGTCTTAATACCATTTATATTATTAGGTAATCATAAAAGTAAACTTACGCTTATGTGATTGAAATATGAACAATACCATGTTGAAAACAACTGTATGGAAAATGTAAAAAAAAAAGAACAGAAAGGGAGCATTTTAAATTCTCTATACTTGATAAAAAAATATGATGCTTTTTTTAAAAGTATATTATGTACGATAGTATTTTTCAACACCTAAAATAAGTCAATATACTGGTTCTAGTGACGTTAATGAACATGGTGAAATTTTTTCTTATTGGGCTAACCATTTGTTTCGAGATTAGTTAGGAGAAGTATATTTTTATGTTAATCTTCCTAAATTCTGAACTTTTTGTTTAAATATACAATTGTGTTTATTACTTTATTTATTAACATACAAAGCTTGATTTCTCTTGTTTATATTAATTTTTTATGTACATATATACAGGGCTTTTTTCCAAATAACGCGGTGGATTGGTGTTCCGGCACCTTTTTTCAGATTATTATTTTTATTTTCAAAATCAATTTTAGTGCTTACGTAATTATAAATTATATTAATATATAATTCTTCAAAATGATAAAATATGGTATCGTAATAAATATTGAAATATTTAAATATAATTTTTTAACTAAAAAGCTTGACATGAACTGAGTATCGGGACCTATTTATTTAAAAAAAAAAAAAATTGTAAATAAAATGAATGATGTTCTTTTTATAAAAAAAATTATTTATTACAATTCTTATATTGTTTAATTTACCTCTTTTTTTTCATTTCTAATAAACACGAATTTGATATTTTAATATTCTTATGACTTTTTAGATCTTATACATATTATTTCCTACTTCACCCACCTAATAAATGTACCCTAACTTTCTTTTCTTCATACGGTCTTTAACTTCATTCATTACTCACGCGTCTTATTGGAGAAACATTTAAGATATTTGGCTCCACGCAACACTCAAATATTTTCTGATTTTGTTATTAATTTTTTATTTCTTGTAGCATATCTTTTTTTCTTATATCGAGAATTTCTTAAACAATAATGAACAACTGCTTGGAAATATAAAATTCTTTAATAAAAAAATATTTATTGGGTACTGCTGTGGTATATATATATATATATATATATATATATATATATATATATATATATATATATATATATATATATATATATATATATATATTATTGCATAATATTGGAGAAAATTCATAATGGGTATTGTGCAGGACGAAACTTATGATTTTTTAAAAAAATATTATTGTTTTCATGTATAACTATTGTTTAAGCTCAATAAAAAAAATATATTTACGGAAGTTCAACTGTTTGAAAATAGGAAATTCACAAATCGAGAAAGGTAATATGGTTATGTTGTTTTTGAAAGTTTTGTGTTTTTTGGATTGCTTCGCAGCATGCCTTGATGATATAATAACGTAATAATAATAATGTAACTTTGTACAATACGTCAGCCAATTAAACAACGAAATTGATTTATAATAATCCTTTTCAATTAGTAATATATCAGCTGCATAGAGGCAATAACTATTAGTCATTAGTTTGGGTATATTATGAAAATTGTATTCATTTATATAACACAGTACAAAGGCTAACATGCTGATAAGGTAGCTACTGTTTAAAAAATCACTATTGTGCTAGTTTTTTTTAAATATAAAAATAAATAACTTGATAAGGAATTTATACGTACATATATATATATATATATATATATATATATATATATATATATATATATATATATATATATATATATATATATATATATATATATATATATATATATATATATATATATATATATATATATATATATATATATATATATATATATATATATATATATATATATATATATATATATATATATATATATATATATATATATATATATATATATATATATATATATATATATATATATATATATATATATATATATATATATATATATATATATTTATATATATTTATATATATATATATGAAAAATACTGAATTAATTAAAATACTTAGGTATTTACAATTACCTAAATATTAAGGACATAAAAAGGACAATATAAAAAACAATTACATTTTTAATAATTATTTTATTACTATGTTTAATAATATCTTCCTTACATTCTTTTTTTATCAAAATGACTAAATAATAAATACCAATATTTTTTTGCTTCTATTGGCACCACAAAATCATTTTAAAAACAGACATGAAAGAATAGGACGCAGCGGTAAAATAAATTTTATAACAAATTTATAAAACAAATGGAATTTTCAATGCATTTTATCAATAACTAAAACTACATTTTTTAAAAATGTATTATTGATGAACATCCAATTGTTTGAATAATACATTTTTTTTATAAATTTACAAAATCTGAATGGTAATGGGTATTACCTATCCATTGCAAAAAAGCAATCTGCAATATTGTCTTATCAAATATTTATATAACATCATTATATATGTTTTAATATTATAATTGGGTATAAAGGAGAATTGAATAGTTATCTACAAACTTGTAATACAGTGCTTTTATATAATATCATATTGTTTAATGACATGTCAAGATACTGTTTGATTCATGAAATTATATAAGATTGTGCCTGATTATTATAGATGGTGGCAATGGTAGTTATCCACAAAGTTGATTGTTTTAAAAAAAATATATATTCATTTACATTAACCTGAATTGGTACTACTATTATGTGGTGGTTAATGTCAGACACTTTCAGAAAAGATTTTTATTAAAGTTTTATGTTGAAACAAAGATAAATAAAATCTATTTATGGTAGCGCCCTTGAGGTAGTATTTTATGAAAAAAAATGCTTTGTAAAAATAATTATTTTTATTATTATTATGAAGTGTAAAGTTTCAAAAAGGAGTGAGTATTCGAACTGCATAAAACAAAATTCAGAAGGATTATTGAAATTATTGATGAGGTGTTTGAATTATTTTGTTACTCATTTTGGCCAGTCAAAAGGGTATCATTTTCCATCATGGTGACAGATAATTAATCCCTCACTGAATTTTCTGGGGAACGCTCCTTCAGATTTTAATATGTTCCGGGTTCTGCACCCCTGCACAATAGTTTGAATGGCAAGAATCTTAACATAGAGAGAGTAAAAGATGTCAACAACTGCCTCATAAAATAATACCAATATGTTTGCCAAAATAAAAAACCACAAACTTTTAAAAGGTTGGGAAACAATTGTAGAGAAATAAATTTCATGATAATCTGTCACTAATTGAATCATATTCTTAAATCTGGTACGAACTTACGCTATCATCTAATTTGTGATTTGAAGGTATACTTATAAAGATAGTCAATTCCTTAAATCTTACACAATCATACATCAATCTTATATAGATGTAAATAATAAAAATTACTTCCTTTATAATTTGTCACATGTTTATACACACCTAGTATAAAGTATTTGTTGAAATAAATATTTGAAAGTGAAAAATCTTTTTTTAAAGATGTCTTTTGTTATATTTATTTATTAACAAAAGAAGGAGTATAATTGTACAAACTAGTATGTTGATTATAAAATATAATAAAGTAATTTCGGTATTTTGGAACATTCAATCTAATAGAGAATTACGGAAATCGGTTACATTCCTTGTCATTTGCTTGATTTTTAATGAATATGAATATTGTACTAGAATACATTCTGAAAATCTAATCACACTTATTGTTTACAATTTCATTCGCAAAAAAATAAGTTGGAGATGTAAAAATAGAATATGCAGATACCTACATTAACTTCAATAGTTATGATAGAAGTTTTTTAATTTGACTACTTTAACTTAAATATAATCATCACATAAATAAGTTATTGCAACAACCCCCAAAAAAATATTTTCATAAAGAAATACACTCAAGGATGCACGTTTATTGTACCTTCCATATTGTAACTTAATGTCATGATTTTTTAACCATCTTATACATCAGGGGTTCCCAATCTTTTTCAGCCCGCGGCGCACTTACAAGTTTAGTATTTTGTCACGGTGCCCTACTTTAGTAAGCTATTTGGAATAGATAATGTGACTATATACATATGTATATATATTATATTCGAAAGAAATAGGTACCTACAATAATAGTAGTTGGGTAGAAAGATGCTAGCTCTCAAAATAAAAACTGTTGCTTTATAGGTACCCGAGAATATTTGTGGATTCGGATAATGACAGAGGATCGACTCACGGCGACTCTCTTGACTTTCTACGGCGTACCAGGGCGCCGCGGCGCACACTTTTGGAACCCCTGTTATACATTATGAATTATCTGATATTAAATATGTGAGGATTATCAATATTTCTAATAGTGTAATAATAAACAATATTCCTTTTAATTAAGACATTAAATTCACAACACATATTATGCCCATAATTGCAATGATTACCGTCAGGTCGTGGGGGGTGGCGGCGCCGCCATGCCGATCACCTAAACACCAATAATTAATATTTTTTTTAGGAATTTTCTTCCTTGCATGTGAGATTTGACAGTTTTAGGAATGTGTGAACTTACATTTTGTTCAGTTTATATTTTGTAAACTGTAAGAAGATATCACATAATATATTTTTTGATATAATTCTGTTTACATATTTATAAAAATATATTGTTTGTTATTTTTTTGGTATAAATTTGACATTTTCTTACAATTTACATGTTTGTTAAATAATTTATAAACATATATAAAACATTTAAATAATAAATATATTTCAATAAATATTACAAAAAATCACTGTTGTTCATTCAACTATATAAAAGATTTTTAAAAACTGCATTTTAAATTTATATATATTTGATTGTGTACCCTTGAAATAATATTTTGATAAATAATATCACTTAACATTATTAAAAAACAAAAGTCTTTTCATGTAATATAAATATTTGTAGTATCAAAACACATATTATAATATCGACCCTTTCCCTCCAAAACACCATAAAGGCCAGTTAGGTTACATAAACTTAATACTGAAATATGTTTCAATTACATAAACTTATTTATCAACCCACTTTAAAAGATTTGACACAGATAATCATAAAACAGCATATTATCTCAATTGAAGTCTGTTTTTGACCCCTGAATGTAGTTTAACAAAAATCATAATATTATATAAAGTCATTTAAACACTTCATAATAACCTCTTTCAATAATTAAGACGCAATGAGTTTAATCATTTTAAGGACCTTATTTGTGTAGGCCAAAATGGGTTGAGCCCAGGATTCGTATTTAATTGTCTATTTTAAAAATTACACACACATTAGTCATATGAAATAAATACTGCGAAAGTTGCATGATACTATTATATACATATTATAATATACATTAATGCATTCATCCAACGGAAAAAAAAAAAAAAAAAAAATTTCTATTGAGTACAGTAGAACTCTAATTATCTGAACCAATTGGTACTGGATCCCATTTGGATAATTGTATTTTTTCGAAAAAAAGGGTATATTTTAGTTAATTTCTGTACCTAAGTATGTTGAAAATGGGAGTTTTTTATTATTAAGAAAATGAGCTTACAAATTATCAAATGATAAGGCAACACTATTACATGTGAAGCGTAGTTACAAGTGCTATACAAGAGTACAGTATGTACATACCGTACTGTAAATGAAAGTCATTGCTAGTTGAACATTTTGGTCAAAGTAAACTACTTGACTGTCATCATTATTTTGGGAATCGCAGTATGTTTCCATCTTAATTTTTTTTCTGAGATTCAGAAGGCGAATTGATAGTCGGAGTTCGGATAATTGGAGTTGTACCGTATTTGTTTTTCTTGTTTTACATTTAATTTCTTTAAAATGGGTATAATTTTATATTACTATTTAATCCACAAAAGGGTGAAAAAATTACGTCTTACTAATTATCCTTATTCTAATATTTAAAAATATTGTCATTCTATGCACACTACACTAAGTGCTCTCATCTTTTGTGATATTTTTTTACAAAGTTTGAAATTTGATAATTCCATTCTTCAAAATTCATATTATTACTTTAATAGGTACTGTTATTGCTTTGACTAGCTTACGCCATAGTTATGAGTCATAATAATATATGGTATGCCACAAATATAAAAAAAAAACAAGAAATATCAGTCTCTTTTTATAAGGCACACATCAATTTATCATTAATTATGTATAACACATATATTTAGTTCACGCATGTGTGCAATCTGTATCATTGATAGGAAATAATATTAAGGTCACTTTTTTGGTAGATACATCCGACATTTAAAATGCGCAAATAATTAAATTATTTAAATTAATTTGTTATTTTATTTGAGCACATATATTTGAGCAAGTTCTACCCAGTTAAAAATTTCAACTAAGCAAAATTATTTAGTTACCTATTTCATTATTATAAGATTGGCTCTTTATTCAAATTTAGGACCTCAGATTCCTGAATTGTACCCAATGCAAGCTCTGCATTTATACTTTTTTTTTCAGTATGTATTTTCTTATAAGCTTCGGGACCGATAAGACTCAATACTACCGGTAAAAAAATAATTCCATGAAATAATCCAAACAATATCACCAAAAGGAATATTTTAAAGAACGATTTAAAAATATACGCTCTGGATGTACTCAGAACTGAAAGGGAGAGCAGTGTGGAGCCACCTCCGTAAAGAACTGCAGCACCGATTGTGGTGACAGTATGGAAGGCCCTTTCCTCACGAGACCCCTGCACCGTGAGGAAGGTGTGGCCCACGTGAGCGGCATAGTCCACACACAACCCTATAGCCAGCTCCAGACCGACACAAGACACTATGTCCACAGTGAGCCCCCAACGCTGCATCCAGCCACAGACGTTAACCAATGTTAGCAACACACAGAGAAATATCCAGAAACACATCTGTATATCAGTTATTAGTATAACGGTGCAAGCCATCACGCATACTAAAGCTAATTCCAAATTGCGCTCCACTTCTATGTCTATGATTTCATCAGATACCCAGTTGGCGAAGACTTTAGCCCAAACAGTCGAAAACTTATCTCCTGTTGTGAATTTGTAGTCTCTGACTATTTGTTTAACTCGATTCATAGCGGGTAAATAAATTTTTGGACCGGAAAATGTTTTGAATCTAAATTCTATAGTGGAAACGGTAACTAACGGCGTGGGCTGCCCGCAAACAAGATCACTAGAGAAACGAAAGCGAGATCGGTATTTAGCCCCCGACGGACTAAATAAAAATTTGGAAAGATAATCTTCCCATTGGTTCTCGGAAAGTAAAGTATTTTCGACATCGGTATTAAAATGTAAAAATATGTAATTCTTAAATGAAGTTGTCCAGGTGTCGATAGACTGAAATATATCTTTCTCTTCATTAAGATTTCTAACTAAAGAAAATATTTTAGGTAATTCTTGTGTATAATTTATCGCCCCGATATAAAAATATCCCTCATTACCAGTATCAGGGTAATATAGATGACGCTCTTCCAAAAAACTTTTATAATATGTATTTTCGGGTATAAACCACTCGGGATTAAATCTTTGTTCTAATTTCAACAATGCGCCAAAACTAAATCCCGTCATGACGATAGTAAAGATGATGATTAATATTTTAATAGGCTTCCAGAACACGATCTTAGAATAGAAATAATGAATCATAATCTGAGATATTGATTTCTTATTAGAATCATTCGGAATATAATTTGGGTGTTTTATACAAAATAAAACACCATTACGTTTATCATTCATTCTTTTTATATCGAGAACAAAAATGGCCACATAAAATGTAACAGAAAACACAAATATAAAGAAAACTCCCACTGCTGCATATAAACAGAAAGCTTGTAACGAAGGCAAAATAGTAATAGACCCCACAAGGAAAGCTACAATATCAGTAAAAGAAGTTATCACAATGGAAACACCAGCATGTTGGAGCATTAACCCCACTTGCTTAGGAAGAGGAAGCTTTCTTTCAGACGGTGTAAGCTGCTCCCAGCAAGCTTTCATCACAAACATGTCGTCTATACCGAGACCCATCAACAAGAATGGGAGCGACGTGTGCACCGGCCCGTAAGGTATCCCCATAACAGAACACAGCCCGCACGCTACAATCAGTGCCATTCCTACACACAGCAGGCCGATACTACCCAGAGTAAATTTTATTTCGATCCAATTGAATTTGGAAAGTATCAACTGAATATATACAAACATCATCGCAATTCCTATCATTAATCTATCAATATCCTGGAACAAGGTTTCTCCGCTTAAATCCCCGTAACTCCTTCCGGCCTCGTAATATATATTCAAATCCGTTACATTGTGGGAAATGTTGGACATGACACTTAAGAACTCTGCCTCCCAAGCCAAGGACGCCTCCGATGCCCACTCCTCGGTTCCCGCTTGATTCCCCGTCTTGTCCATATCCTCGTGTGTGAAGTTCACGTGGACTAACCATACTAGGAGCACAGACTTGGCAGATATGATTTTTCCATCTGCGTCAAATTCTACTCCTCCTAAAGAACTGGTATAGTCCATTTCGTGGCCTAGTACTGGACTGATAGTAGTTTTATTGATCTTGTCAATTATCTCACTTTGGGTTAAGTTTGAAATTACGTCTATATCATATTTCCATAAGTCTAATAAGCTTTTTTGTAGACATCCCATGGGAAAACTTTCCAAAATACTGCAATACAAGTACGATGGCAGATCCATACTCGGATCAAATGGCCGTGCAGTTGTTGGATTGTCACTATTTGTAAAAAAGTCTTTATCAAATATGGACAAAGGATTTTCAGTAGAAGTGGATATGTCTCTCTTTACAGTACTCCTCTTTTTGTTCCTTGGAATATTCATTTTTACAATAGGAACTTTGAAACATATATCAGTCCAATTTAGCTCGTTGTTATGTAATTCGGCTTTAATATTTGAAACCTTAGAATTAATTCGAGCTAATTCTGATAAAACAGAAGGCACTAGGACATTAGGAGCAGTTGCTATAATATATTGGGGTCTATAGCCGACGCTAAATTTTTCAAATAACCAATTGGTATCTTTAGCGAAATCAGATTCTGTCGGAACCCAAAGTTTCAATGGATGTTTCTCTTGATAAAACATAAGCAAGCCCAGGCTACTGATTGCTACAAATAGCCAACTTAATCCCACAGTTCGCCAGGGATGTAAAGCAACTAGTTGGCCTAAATTGTAGAAACACTTTTCAACACCCGTAACCATAAACATAGTTATTTTATTCCAAAAGGATTTAATGGTTTCCATTTTTTATGTTAAAAAGAAACAATAAATTAATTTGAAAAATTAACACTCACATAAATATAAATATAAAACTTATTTTTTAATGTTCTGTTTTCAATGCAAGATTATCGACACACTGCACCGATTAATAATTACGAGTAATTAAATAAATAATATAAAATAGCACATTCAAAAGTCGTTACCAAAACAAAAACTTTATTTATAAAACGGCACTCATGCCCTGAGCGGCCAACACCACCACGCCAAACGTCAAACTGACAACTGGTTCAGTTGAACTGGAAATGTGAAAACTGCCAAACAAAATCACGGATCTCAACTCTTTTACCACGGACAAAAAATAATACTAAAACCATAGAGATAATTACTGATTACAATAATGTGCCGAGGGCACATTTTAATATTTACCTATTTATAAAATTATATGAAAGAAAATTGTGTATGATATAAAATCAAATACGATATATTTCAATTCCATACCATAGAAGTGACTAACATAAAGCGAAGTATTTTGTATTATTTCTTTTGTATTTAGGATGTAAGTGTTTTAAGTCAAAAGTCTGCGTAATCGGAGGGCATGTATGACTAGATGTATGGATGTGAAGGAGGCGACGAGTGTATGTCAGGACAGAAGAGTGTGTGTGTGTGTGTGCCTACCCCCTGCGGGGAAACGGCGTGATGGTAATAGTAGTAGTAAGTTTTTTCAGCTTCCAAATTCTATTTCGTCTATTCATACCAGTATATTTGTATATTTCTAGATCCAACATATATTTTGACCAATTATCTGCTGAAAACTTAATTCTTCAAATAAAAATTATTTTGATATATTGCATAATCTGGGTGTTTAAAATATTACATTAAAAATCGTTTTTCTTCCCATTAAAATTTTCACTTCTAGGCGCGCAGATCATTTGTTCGTTATCAGACAAAAAAATAAAATAAAATAAAACAATAATAAGAAATTTTGATATTCCTCCCAAGAAAAAATACATTATTCCGAATTCAAAAAAACAATTTTTGGAAAACTCCCGTGTGCGGCAACCCTAATTGTGCATTCACAAAAATGGCCACAGAACAGTGACGAAACGCCAAATCTGAATTGTAGTATACTTGAAACATTCCGATTTTACATTTATCAAACAAACTTTCAAAATTAAAACTTTTCAGTTGATATTTTGTATAAATTATAATTTAACTTTTTGAGATTGTTTTACACAGCAAAATTATATTTTGTTTTTAGCGACGTCTGACTTGCCGGTGTAGCGCTTTGTATATGTGTCAAAAATTGTATAGTGTGCTAAATAAATTAAAATGAAATTTATATTAATACTGTCTGTCCTGCTTTTACTGTTTAAAAAATTTGATGGAGCCGAATTAGAAACCGTTAGTGATGACGATTTATTAAATCTGTTTAAAAATGAAAAATACGTCGTCGTTTTATTTAGTAAGTGATATTGAATTGTAAAAATTACGAATGGAATGTCTCAGGATATCTTTAATACTTCTTTTTTTGTGTAGCTCGACCGGATTGCGTGGCGTGTACGAAGCTAGAAACACTTTTGCTGGAGGCTCGAGATGAACTTGTGGATTCTTTAGGTGCTTGGGTCGTCCAGAGCTCCAGATCTCACCTTATCCGACTTTACAGTCCTTCTCCTGAACCTGCTCTCGTATTCTTTAGACACGGGACACCTTTCCTTTATGACGGTTTGTAGATACCACTCCATCAAATTAACCGCTTGTAAATACACTTAATATCGGGTTTAACGTAATCACATTTTAGTAAAAAAAATGCAATGGACAACTGCATCATTAAAATACAATTTGTAATCCCGCAACTGCATGAAAATTATTTTTTCAAGTCAGAATAGTATTTTTTGACATCTCATCAAAGATGAAGAAGAATATAAAAGTCTGGGCATTTACGGGACTGACGACCGTCATAGGGTGGTTTAAGAGATCACTTACACACGTGTAACATTCACCAATTCTACCCATTATTGACAACCACACTATTCAAATTCTTGGAAGTTCCATATATATGAACCAATTTAGAAACCTTGTTCTTGAATCACTAGAACTTCACTAGAGACATCTATTGGTGAGATGTAAAGAAGCTTTTACTAAGCAGAAACTCTTATATTAGTATGTGAGGTCCGAATCCTGGATTATAATCACACACATGAGAAACGCCAGAAAATACCATTTTCATTTTTATTATTTAAACTTATAATTTGACCAGATAATTGGAGATAATCCGGATTTTGTGAACAAGTATTTGGACACACTCAAAATGTTGTAGTCAGAATGGTTTTAACTATACGCTATACATAACCAAAATAAACATTTTCATTTATTTTTTAAACGGTGAATATTATATAAAGAACAAAATGTCTATTTTGAATTATATTGTCATTTGGTTATAATTTTTCAATTCCAAATTCTGTCATTTCACTTCATTGTTATCCTGCCATTTGAAATATATAAAGTTTTATCCTTCATGTCTCCTTATTTCTTTACATTCAATTAAAATAGTACTAAATATCTAGCGATTATTTATATTCTTGTATAGCAGAATATTAGTCTTAATTTTTTTTAAATACTATGGTACATGTCTCTTTCATGCTAATAAAAAGCTTAAAAACTGTAAGACGTTACTGACTATTTAAACAGATGATTTATTTATTGTTTACAGCTGAATTTCTTTGTTAAGTTGTACATGTGTCTTTATAGGGCCATTGGATGAAGATCACATTGTGCAAACGTTTATTGACAATAGAGAACCAAATGTCCGAGAATTATCTGATGATAATTTTGAACACCTTACCCAGGCTGCAACAGGCGCCACTACCGGGGATTGGTTTGTAATGTTGTAAGTATCAAATGTTAATCTCTCAAATAGCAAGATATTAATGACATTTTAAAACATTGTTTATTCAGTCGGTAAAGCATGTACTAGCTGACAAATTAGTAGTTCAAATCCCGACAAAGTCTGGAAATATTTGAAAAATAATCACTACGCCCCAAACGTGAGGCCCCATTCTTTCTGACCCAATATTTTATAGCCCCATGTTTGGGGTGGCACGCCTGGAGAGGTTAAACTCGATAAAAAATACTAACATACTAACTATTGTAACATTTTATTACATTGGAAAGAAACAAGGAATATTTGAGGCATAATAAGCTAGAAAAATAATATTATCAATGTTATTACATTTGATAGACTGAGATTGTCTACCGACATTTCTTATGTACGACGATGAAACCAATTTTTAAAATATACATTTTTTACGTCGGTATTCCATCATTTTTACATGTTACAGTGCCCATGAGAATCGCATCTCTTTTTACAATTCCTGCGCATTATTTTCTCCAATGATATTTGTCCTAAAGCATTAAGTGATACTCATCCTGTAGCACTTGGTTGTTAAAGCAACAAAAATAAAGTACTTACTTTACAATAATGACTTATTTATTTTCAATTCTACTTTAATATGGTTTGAGATAATAAATTTGTGAGATTATTAATTAATCACAATATTATTGTTTCAGCTACAGCCCATCATGTCTGGAGTGCCAGCGCATGTGGGCTCGCTGGGAGGCCGTAGGGGGGTCTGGACGCGGGCGCGGACTCATGGCCGCACGTGCCGATCGATCAGGCGCTGCGGCCGCTACCGCTCGCCGGTTCGGGGTCACTAAGGACCCCACCTTCCTGCTGTAAGCCATAAATTATATTGAAATGCAAACAATCATATTATGCAATTGACTGTTTGCAGTACAAATTGGTTCTGATAATGCTATATGAGGTGTGGTTAGCAGCAAGTCAATTACATGTTTTATGTAATAAAATGTAACTTGCTTATCGTAAAACTTTTACGATGCATGTTGTGATGTGACACTTTAAGTATTATTATTAGACATTTAAGTACCTAAGTATTACTTGGATCATTATATATTTCTTTAGAAAAAGTGACTTTTGTGCAATACATATAGTTATAAATCAAGACTTTAATATGTATACTCTCACATTTACAGATTTCGTAAAGGAAAAATGTACTGGTATGATATTCCCAAATATGATACTAAATCCTTAGTGTTGTTTGCACTAGATTGGTATAAGAATGCGAAAAGTGAGAAAGTGCCTTTACCAAAAACACCTTTGTAAGTATAATTATTTTGTGTTTCCTTTGTTTTGATAATCATTAACCCATTATGTATACCACTAAGATGACATAATTTTTTCAAACAACACGCTATTTAATTTTGACACTTTTTTTTATTACAATAACATTAAGACTAAATTTTACACATAAAATAAAAATGGCAAAACATAAAAACTTTTTTTCTCATAAGCTAGATCATTGTGGCTCATCCCTAGGTAGTTTTGGAAGAGTGTGTTCAGTTCAGAGTTGTGAAAGTTATTTTCATTCAGTTTTAATGTAAAAAAATCACTTCAAAGACAAACTGGCGAATCGGTTCTTTGTGAGTCAGTGACAAATTGACCTTGGCCGGGAATTGGCTGGCTTTGTGTTGCAATGGGTTAATGCATTCCTTTATGCCGAGACAATAATGGCATCATATAAATGTCCTCGAGACAGGTTTTAATATTATCCAATGAGCCAATAGCCCCCATCACTCGCATACCTTAAGTACTGTTATTTTTGGTTGGCTTTACTTGAGTATAAATTTGCAGCAAATATCGCTCACTCATTTCAAGAACGTCACAAATCAAAAAACTTGATTTTTCAGGAGAACGTTTTTAAAGTTTAAAAATATAATACAATGTATTAAAAATAAATATCAAGCCACTTACTGAACTGTGCAACAGATCTTTTTAGGTAAAACCTGAAGGTTTTTTCTCCATTTAAAAATATTTAGTAAATTTTTAACACTTTCTGCCCTGTAGCAGGTAAATATTAAATTTAAAATATGCCGCTTTTGCTGAGATATAGTACATTTTCTGGGCGTTCCGAAAACATGCACAACTGAAAATTGACGATTTTTTATTTATGACGTTCTTGAAAGGAGTGAGCGATATGTCAAACTGTTAAAAATGACCCTATCTTCTGTTAACAAGTTTTTGTTCCTGTTTCAGCGATGATTTAGTGGCGTGGTGTGTGTATCTGATTCGAGATATCGTTGACATGGTATTCGGATTGCTGACAGAGCATCCCTGGATATGGCAGATAGGAGCCGTTGGGTTCAGTTTGGTGGCCATCACGGCCATAATTGCTGTGGTAAAAGCTGGAAAATCGTCACCAACAACCAAACTGGCCGAAGACAAATCTAGTGCAAAACCGTCCAAAAAACAAAGTAAAAAAACTAAATAGGCTAAATTTTACTTTAAATATATTTTTGGTACATTCCTCTCAATGTAAAAATGAAAAGTCCGCATTATTTTATTGTTACGCTTTAATTAACTTTTTTTAAACTTATGTACTTATAAGGCTACCGTAAGAGATGACCGCAAGTATATTCATAAGAATTACAAGTTTTATTAAATTAAATATGTGAAAATAAGTAATGTCTTTTTTTATGTGTATTTTGTGTCCAGTAGAATGGAGAGTAAATTTTATTTTAGAAATGTTATGTCTTCAGCAGTAAAACAAAGATTTTTTAACATGTTGACTGCCTTGGCAGTTACCGGAGGCTGATATAGGACATTCCAATTGCACTTTGTTGGCCAGCAGTGGCTGACACTTTATTTTGGCTTAATTTTTTGAGCTGTCAGACATGTGCGCTGTATAAATTGTTATTCAGAGTGGACAGGACAAGCCAGTGGAGTAGACGGGCTCCCACCGACAAGGTGCCATCTTTTGAATTCTCCCAATTGAGCGGTGTCAGACAACCGTGTTCGAGAATTTGCCATAAAATTATAGCACAAATGCAACTATTATATTTATATCTATTTTATGAAATAAATACACAAAAACAATTTATGAACATTTTTATGAAAATCCTATTGGCAGTCAAGGTAAACCTTTTTTTTGTAAATGGAAAATTGTTCGTTACTAAAAAATAAAATAAAATATTTACTTTAAAAAAAAGTTATTTATGAATCTAAACATTTGGTTCTGGTTATTAAATATTATTAACAGTATTATTGCGATATAGAGACGATAAAAAAGAATTATTTTAAATAAAATTTGAATGAAAAAAAAAATTGTTGACCCAGATGGCTGCACTTTTTCAAGCCAAAGCAAAGGTTTAAAAATAAATTGGTTTGCACAGGTTATTTTATACAGAATTCAAAATACGTAGATTATTTATATAAAAAATAACAAGCAAAGCCGGATATAATGCTAAGAGGTAATAAAGATGTGTTAATTTAAAACATTGTTGTCGTTCAGTTTTTTCATCAACCCCGACTCTAATTATACTCGCAGTGCCGCCCACCAAAGATACTACGCCTGAAGCTCGGTATACTAATATGTACAACTAACCGCAAACCAATTCCGATCTGTGCAATGTTTTTTTGTGTCTGTCGCGCTCTGCCAAAAGTAAGCAAATATAATGCTTATAAGCATCTCCCACTCTCTACCAACAGTATGCAAAAGATGCTTTTAAGCGTTCCACACAATTCTTTTAAGCGTTCCACACAATTAATGTGTTAAATTATTCAAGTTAGTATATATAAAAAACACATCTTATGTAATAGCACACATTTTTATTATAATAACTTAATTATAGTAATAGTCATTTAATTAAAAACAAATAACAAAAATCACTTGACAATAAGTTTCTACCTATAAGCTGGCAAAGGACACAGTGGAGATTCTTGACTGATTATGGAGTCAATGATGATGATCAAATAAATAATAATTAGAGAAATCAATGGTACTTCATGTACTAGGTATACACAGATATTTATTTTAAGATAGTGGACTATGAAATTAATACAGAGATTGATTATTTTCTACTACTAAAAATTATTTGCACTAAAAGATTTGTTGATTCTATATTAATAGCTATCATTTTTGTGCACCGACATATAGCAAATTTATGTTTAGATAAATTGAATGATACAACATTTATTGCATCTTTGTATTCCAATATACTAAACATAATACAAGGATGGAAAGCTGACGCAATGTTACCAGGCCTGTGTCACAGCTTATATTTGGTTTAGAAGGCACTGGTCTAAGATATATCGCTCACTCCTTTCAAGAACGTCATAAATCAAAAAACTTGATTTTTCAGGAGAACGTTTTTAAAGTTTAAAAATATAACACAATGTATTGAAAATAAATATCAAGTCACTTATTGAACTTTTTACTGTGCAACAGATCTTTTCAGGTAAAACCTGAAGGTTTTTTCTCCATTTGAAAAATATTTAATATATGTAAAAAAATAATTAAACAATACCTTTTCTTCAAAATACAAAAACAACATTTTCTGCCCTGTAGCGGGTAAATATTAAGTTAAAAATATGCCTCTTTTGCTGGGATATAGTACATTTTCTGGGCATTCCGAAAACATGCACAACTAAAAATTGTCGATTTTTGGTTTATGACGTTCTTGAAAGGAGTGAGCGATATGTATTAACCCTTATCACTCGAATGCCGCCATAGAAGCGGCATGCCTGGTTTTGCCGTATTACGCGAGTGCCGCTGCTATGGCGCCAAGAAAATAAAGTCCTAATACTCAATATTTTTAATGTATGGTTTTTTTTTTTTTTCAATATGATTAAACCAGAATCATATAAGTACAATTAAATACTAATAAGTCTCGGAATTAGATTGAGTTTGCGTATGCACATACCAAATAACTTTCGAGTGCAAAGGGTTAAAATAAAAATATTTTGTTTTCTAAAACCAGTCAGAAGTATTCTAATTATATGTAACAGTAAGTGCGGTAAAAATGTATGACAGATATGCATGTGATTTTCAGATACTTTATTTATGTCAATCTATAAAAGTTAAATTACTACCTATGAAGTGAAACTACAAATAATTACTTTGGGACCCATGTATACCACATTATAACATTTTTTAATGTATTGCGCAGATTTAAAAAAAAAGCAATATTATAAATTTTTAGCAAAAAAAAATTATAATTACTTTTCTCTTATGTAGTAGGTTTTTTTGTTGAATTTGTATGTTATTCGTCAGAATGATTGATCCATGTTCGAAGAGTACTATGGTATTAACATTACTATGCAGATTTAAATTTTATATTTTTAATTGCTAACAAATTACAGTAAGTATTATGTTTACAACCTTGATAGCAGTGGCGTGCTTTTCATATAGGCAGATAAGCAGTGCCTACCCTAATGGAATGGAAAAATATGGAAAACTGATAATATTAATAATTTTAATAATAAAAAACTATAAGTTATCTGAGTTATTTCTACGCAACAAAACACACATTATTAGAGTTATGATAGATATGTTTTAAAAAAATTAATAAAATGCTGTTTTTCCTACTGATTAAAAACTCTGTGCATGCCACTGATTGATAGTATATGTTTACTGCGGGGTTTAACAGAAATACCTGTGTATCAATCACCCAATGCCAAGAACCACATTTACATATCTGTCATTCCAAGATATCCAAGTTGAAATTTTATTTAAAAAATACTAAAATGTTTTATTTTTGCGCCTGCAACTTATTTAATAAAGAACGACATTTTGAATTTATTAAGTCTTTCTCAAAACTGTCGTAACATTTGTATCTTGGATTTTCTCTGTTGCACTCTTTGTTATCGGTGGAACACGTTACATTAAAAAAAATTAAGGAAAACATTTTTTTACATATATTTAAAAAAAAACATATTTTTTAATAAAACTAACAATCACTAACCTAAATGTGTAAAATGCTTGAAATGTTGGCAAGAAGTACAATCATTACATGGCATATAAACCTAGAATAATAATGTGTATAGTGCTTCTTCCGTAAAATACTACTTCAAGAGCCCAAATGCGCTATCAGCGAGAGTTAATCAAATATAATAATTAAAATATAACTTTGTTTTAAAATCACCATAAATTTACAGTGACTTTAAAACAAAGTGATATTTTTATTATAAAATGGAAAATCACAAAGTTAGTGCTTCAAATATAAATTATAATTAAATATAAGTTTTTTTCAAACATTTCTTAGTGGAACTGCATTTTATATCAAAATAGTCAGTCTGATGATGTCGGTAATGACAGAACGCATCCACTGGTCGAATAAAATAGTAGAAAAAGCTGTATGGTTGTTTTATTATATTGAATTAATTAAATTATTTTATAGCAGATATTGAAAATTATAGTAGGAAATTGGATTAAGCAACTTCTGCTTACCATGTACTTTGAAGGTACAGTATTTTATTGAAAAATGAAAAAGTACAAATACCATTTTGATAATTTTACACAATGCATTCTCATTGTCAAATTTCAAAAACAAATTATTAATGGATAGCTAATTTCGTAAGTAAGGGACTTGAAGAGGAGACAGAAAAATGATTATCTAAAAAATTACACTGTTTGTCTTCAACATAATAATAAAACAGATTTCAGATGGATGAAGCACTAGCATTATATCGACGGCCTTTACGTAAAGTACTCTATCTGCAAATTTGTTACTTTACGGGAGAGAGCTTAGAAGATTTTTTCAATGTATTTTTTCAAATTAATTAACGGTTTTATCTGAATTTCTAAACTAGTATTAAACATTCAAAAACACAATAAAATCATTTATTAAATCGTTTAAAAACTTTATGCTTTGTCAAAGTTAAGTAGTTAGCGTTTTAGGAGTTTAGTTCATTTCGAAAATTCAATGTAGAAAGTGTCTTATATGCCTGAAAACTAGGTGTAATTTATTTTATATATTTTTTTTGTTTGTTTATATTTGTAAATAACAGTCAGTTGATAACATACACCTAATATCTCAAAATTGACCAAAATGTAGTTAGAGCACTTAACGTAGGGCACGTCGATATGAAACTAGGTAAGTGTTCGACAATAGAAAAATAATCTGATTAAATCATAATACATAAATTATCTTATAATAAGCTTATTTTGGCTTTCCAGTGACGATATGTATTTTATCATACAATTAAACTGTCCAAGCCACAAAAACCATAAAATTGCACATTGCGATGAATTCATCTTTTAATCACTAAATGAAATTGTCATATATTGTCTACTTCAATATTAATTTTAAATACACTTGTCTTATCCGCGAGAGCAGTTCTTATTGATTTCTCAAATTTTTCTTGTATGTATGAAAACTCCATCATATTTTGCGGCTTACATTCTATCCAGAATCTGTCAAACTCGTAGAATAAATAACAATACAGTTGGTGGAACACTTTAATCGTGGGAAGATCTCGAGAAATATTGTACACATAAGTCTTGGCTGACCCGTCCTTCAGAAGGTTATAGGCCATTGAGGTCAGGTTGATGCCTACTATGGCGAAGGTGTAGCCGTACTTGGGGTGGTGGGAGTGGCTCAGGACGTGGCTAGAAGGCCCTGGATACTCTCGGGCAAAATACAACAAGTTTTCCAGACCTAACATTCCCATTCCACGAAAGTCCGTTTTTGGGTCATCACCCTGGAAATTAATAAGACAAATTGAATAGGAAGTATTCAGGGACCAGTCCAGGGAAATATTAAATAAATATTAGAGTGTAAAATTAATATTTATTTTCACCCCCCTGGGAATTAAACCCAGGACCTCTAGCGCAGTAGCTAAACACGGTAACCATTACACCACAGAGGCGGACAAAATACATTGAAATTTAGTCGGGTTTAATTTTGAGATGTGGAAAAAATATAATTCATTCTTCCCAATACACAAGGCTGTCCTCAGGCAAAGTGAGGCCTCGTGCACAAACTTTTATGATGATGTGAACGGAGTTGATGACCAAAACAGGGCATTTATCCTAGCAATATTTTCTATTCACATTACTTTCATCAAAGCCCATTTTTTCTTCCAAAGTGGCCTTTTTTTTCGTTGTCGACTCCATCGAAAAGCTGTTTTTGTTCTCTAAAAATTTGGAAGGATTTTTTTATTATTTTTAAATATACATTTGGGTTTTATTTATTTTAATGATTGAACTGTTAAATTTTTCAGTGGTTTTATTTTCTTCTGCTATTGCATGGGGGGAAATACGAATTATTCCTCACCTGGAAGCCAATTTCTTGCCATTGTTTTGTAACTCTTCCATCTAAGATTTCATGTGGCATCAACACTGTCCAAAGTTCAATCAACTTGTCTTCGTGCTCGAGGAAATTACTATCGTATTGAGTAATTCTCATAGTTTCAACTTCGTGATATAGCTGGCGATAGCCCCAGATCTGTTCGACGCATTTCCCGAATGCGACAAGAAATTTCGGATGAATGTGGTGATTAATTTTCTTCACTCTTAAAACAACTAATGTAGCACGGGTGACAATGTCTCTTTTATTGTAACTATTCAATTGACAATTGCTCGCGACCATATCTAAATGATTGATCATGTCTTTTATACTTTTATTTCGAGAGAGCTGCAGAGATTTTTCTACTCCCAAAATTCGCGGAGCGCCGGGTCTCTCCCCGTAACAAATTCTTTGAAATTCACATAACTTTGTAGTTTTTCGAAGAAACCACTTCAATATCGGTCTCATGTACCAATACAGTAATAACCAAATGCTACGGAGAAACATATTGTAAGGAAAAAATAAATAACTTGACACACTACAAACACACTAAAAAGACAGAATGACAAAACATTTCGGTTGTCAAGCAGCGATTTTGACAACAATTTATTCACGAGGTGCTATATTCATTTAGGTACGTTTATAGAAAGAGTAATAAAAATTGAATGGGGCTGCCATAAATCTGCAATTTTTAATGTCTGCATTGGTCTTCATTCATAACTCTTTATCCTTTGGAAATGAAATTTTACCATCAACATTGTTCGGGAAGGTTAGCAAAGTTAAAATACAATTAGATAATGGAGTTTCAATATTGGAATGTTTTTTTTTTACAATAAATAATACTGGAAAGCTTGGATATTCCTAAGTAAGTAAAAGAAGCTAAGGGAGGTTGGTTTTATTAAAATAAAATTAATTAATTGAATGTCAATACTGGAAATATCAGATGGGAAGGTTACTAAGAGAAGTTAGGGAAGATTAGTAACAGTTAGTAAAGTTGAGATCCGATTAGAGAATAGAATGTCAAAATTGGAAAGATAAGGTAGCGTCGTTTGAAGGTCTCCAAATAATATGGGATTCAAGCCTTCCTTTTGAAGATGAAATTCACATATTATTCTGAACAAGTGGGAACAGCAACTTCAAACACGCACCCTAGTAGGTTCCTATATAATGTTTGGTCGCACCTTTTTGCGCAACGCCGACACAGCTACTAAATACATTATAATGGAATCTATGGCCTATAACAATCTATGGTTATCTCCTGTCAAATTTTGTCTTGCGTCTGCTCAGATACCCCACCGATATATTCAGATATATTTATACAATTAGTAAGTCTGTGGATGCATTATAAGCTTTGTCTCGCGGCAACCCATGCCACAATACCTTTTTATTCTTAAACTCGTACTGGGCGTAGTACGTTCTTGTTTATTAAGCAGTAGTTTGTGTATCAAGTAAGCCTTCAGAGTTTTGTGCGTCCTGACTGCTGAATTGTTTGTCTTACACCTCCGGGAATCTATTGTAATGCTGGCTATAATAATATGGAAGCAAATTTAAACGGCAGAAGAGATTTCTTAAAATCAAGAGATATGAGGCGTCAAAAAGATGATTCCGACGGGGAAGAGGAGGTCGATAGTCCCGTTTTAAATTTTGTTTACGACGATTGCGATTCGCATATAAATGAGATTGCGGAATTATACAGCTACACTGAATATCCAGAATTCCAGTTGAACGAAAAAGCTTTCGAAGAATTGATAAAAGAATTTGAACTTCCTCCTAGTTGGCAAAAGCTAACTAAAGTCCAGCAACGATGCGCGATTATGAAATTGTTGGATAGGCTGGAATGCACTAATAAAGCGCAACGGATGAAAGCTGCAAGATGCATCTTGTATATTGCGCAAGGTTGTTGGGCCGAGATGCAATCTGATGCCGAGCAACAGCACTGGACGAGAGTAAACGTCATGATGCTTTACCAAATGGGAACCTTTTCTGCTGTTGTCGATCTGCTCAATTACGTTATTGATGATAATGACGCAGCACTGGAAGCGATGCAGAAAGTTTCCGTTACCCTGGCAGAGTCCACAGACCTGAGAGTGATTTTATCTATATTGTACATCATCACCGAGGTCATGCGAGCGGAGAAAGATGAAATAAACTCCGAGTACGCTGCCGTGGTAGAGTCTTTCCGAGAAGAATTAGGAACTCCGCACGGGGACGAACTGTTGGTAGTGAAACTACTGGACATGGTGACATTCTTCTGTTCCGGAGGTTATCCGCACTACCCCATGAAAAAAGTTCTCTTGCTTCTATGGAAAGTCCTTCTCGTGTACCTCGGGGGATCTAGTACACTGAAGGAACTCAAGAGTAAATATCGAGCGAGGTATAACTTGCCCCCGATGACCGAAGACACAGTCGAAATAACTCGCAACATGCGACCGAGTTCTCCTCCTCCCAGCGCTAACGATCTCATCGATGCCCAAAACCAGAAGAGAAGACCTTTCAGGCGACAGTTCATCATTAAACAAACGTCTCTCGACGAGTCGGACAGAGAACAGATGTTTATGGAAAGGGATGAAATGGGAATAGTTAACGATAATGATAGCGACGAAGAAATGGAAGATAATAGCGCTTTCGATACTTCCGGGAATAACGATTCCGAGCGTAAAGCCGCTCCGTCCCTCCCCGCCTGGCCGGAGGTCACCCTGGAGGAGCAGCCCATAACTCCCGAGCCTTGTCCCACGCCCAGAGGACTGCCCTGGCTGCCCAAAGTGAGACAAAAGGATATCGATAACTTCCTGGACAATGCTAGAGTCAAGTTCGTCGGATATTCTCTTCCAGGAGACAGTGTCACCCTGGCCGGCTTACCTCAGCCCATTCACGAAGGTATAAGTATCCTACAAAGGCATATGTATGTAAGTTTGGCAGAGATGCAACTGAAAAGGGAATCAGAAATTGCCAGAAGCCCTTTGACAAAAGGCGAAGGTGATGTAGAAGAAACTCCCGCTGAGGTTTTGTATAGAGCTATTTTACCAAGTCTAACTCAATATACTATAGCTTTGCTAAAGATTTTGTTGGCTGCCGCGCCTACTTCCAATGGTAAAACTGACTCTATTAATATCATGGCCGATGTATTACCCGAAGGTAATCCGATGACCGTGTTGCAGTCCATGAAACTCGGCATAGACGTAAACCGTCACAAGGAAATTATCACTAAAGCCATCTCCGGCATCTTGCTTTTATTATTGAAACATTTCAAACTAAACCACGCTTACCAGTTCGAATTTATGTCTCAGCTTTTGGTCTTTGCTAATTGCATACCTCTGGTTTTGAAATTCTTCAACCAGAATATCACATCGTACGTAGCTGCAAAGAATGTTATTCCTATCATAGAATTTCCCGCATGTGTCATAGGTGAACAACCGGAGTTGACCCAGGATTCTTTAGAAATTGGAGACACGTCGTTCCAATATTCTTGGCGTAATTTATATTCGTGCATAAATCTTTTACGGACATTGAACAAACTGATTAAATGGAAACATTCTAGAATTATGCTGCTTGTCGTTTTCAAAAGTGCGCCTATCTTAAAACGTACTCTAAAAGTGAGGCATGCGATGATGCAAGTTTACGTGCTGAAACTGCTGAAGATGCAGACTAAATATTTAGGGCGTCAGTGGAGGAAATCTAATATGAAAACTATCAGCGCTATATACGCCAAAGTGAGACATCGCTTGAATGATGATTGGGCCTTTGGAAACGATGTGGAAGCGAGACCGTGGGATTTCCAAGGTGAGGAATGTGCACTTCGAAATCAAATAGATCGCTTCAATAAAAGGAGATACGCAAAACCTGCTCCGGACGCTTTATCTAGTCCCTGCCTCGCCTCTGCACTTTCCATTCCTGTCCACTTGGGGGAAGATTTCAAGAAACATTATGAACTTTGGTTGGAACAAGAAGTTTATAACTCCAACATAAACTGGGATATTTTACTTCAATATTGATGTTCTTGTATTATATTTAAAATTATATGCAAACTTTATAAATTTAATAATGCGAGATATTATTTGTAAATTATTATTTTATTTTTAGAATAATTATTAGTGTAGCATAATATAATCACATAGAAATGAAAATCTTTTAACTTAAATTGTATATTTAAAAAATAAATTTATAAGTATATTAATATCATTCTCACATCGTTATAGAGAAAGTTTTGTCTGTATTTTGAAAATGTTACAGATTAAAAGGATTTTTTATTACTTGTGGATGGTCAAGGTTTTGCAGATGCTTAAAAATTAAACAAATTAATTGATTTCCATTTGTGGACAAGGTAAATGCCTCATGCATTTATAAGAATGATATTTTTTTTATCATTCATTGCAATTTGTTTAATATTAAACATTTATGGATCCTTCTTATATTAGTAAATGCATACCTCCTCACGTATTCCTGTTTTGTGGGAATGTTCAGTTTCAGTTGAATATTATTCATAAGCTGTTGAATTTTATGATTTTCACCGTTCGACCTAAACTGGCTTTAATTGCACCTACCATAAGAGTTGTAGTACATTTTTACTTCAGTCAGGTGTCAAATGGTAAAATTATTTCTTTTATTCTGTTTTATATCATTGAAGAAATTAAATTTTTAATATTAGATTTGTATTTTAAAAGCATAGTTAACTTTGTGGCATAGTAACATAGTACTCTCCTTATAATTCATTGTACGCTTTGTGTAATACCACTTTTAAGTGGTTTTACACAAAGTGAACGATGAATGATAAGACGAGTATTTTATATTAGTCTTTCATACAATTAATTTTATCTAACTTTTTGTTTCTTTGCCTCATTTGTGTATAACAGTATTCGTTGAAATATTTGAATGATTCTTCTTAAGTAGAAAGTAATTTCGAAAATTAACCAACCTTTTTAAGTGTTGATAAAAATATAATATATTGTAATAGGAATTGTGAAGTTTTCTTGAAAACAGAATTGTGTCATTTTTTCTGCTCATAATTTTGTGTTTTTGTATCATAAAACATATTTTAAAATACACCATCATTCAGAGGGAGACTGAAAGTTCGGAGAGATATTCCTCTTCTTGCAATATTACATAACTTTAAATAGTTATACTAGAAGAGTGTAGATATTTGTAACATAAAATATATTATTCCTTAGCCAATAAAATAGTTGTTTCCCGATAATATGAACCTTCAAACTACACTCACACACTTGAAAAGTATTATAGTCTACTGCTATATGCCAGTGATCGTATGGGTAAGGTTGATGCCTGATGTACATATAAGGCTTTACTCCGAAAATAAACTTAATACTTATATTTAATCATTTGTAATCGAGGGCACTGCAGTAGTCAATTTAGTTTTTTTTCATTCCCGGATGAAAAAACCATGTGGTTATCTTTTCGACATTAGTAATAGGGTAAGGAAACCTTTACTCTGCATGACATCTCTCTGGTGCCCTCTGTTGGAAAGAGTTAAATATGTATTACAAATATGAAATGTTAGAATATGTGAGCATAACTCCCCTTTCTTAATCAACAAAAACAATATTTTGATCTATGTATGAATAACATTAATAAATCTAATTATTCGTTCGGAGCTCATTTGCCCAGGGCCCAGAAATTTCTAGTTTGAGATACATATATGCACAGTTCGGACATCTTTTGAAGAAAAAATATCTCTAATTACTATGTAATATTAACATTTGTATGTAAGTAACTCTTATTGTGAAATATATTGTGGATTTATAATAAAATATGAGGTACAATTATTTATTAATAGTATGGATATATCTTTTATTTTTGTTTCCCACATACCTTTGTGTTTAACTATAGAGGGCCCTCGACTTTCACATGTTATTAGTTCTTAAAATTGTGCACGAATGATGAATGTTCGTATTACAGGGATGTGAAAAGTACATAAAAAATGCATATCCTAGATCTATTATTAAAACTTGAACATATAAATCATAAATTTTTGCATTATAGACAAAAATATTTCAAATATGTAATTCTCAAAAATGTTTGGAATCTCAAAGTGTGCAAAAGTCGTGGGCTGTCTGTGAACTCTCACATACTATGTTTTGAGTTTGATCAATATATCTAGTTTCAAGAATTGGAGTAGTGTGGTTGTCAATCATGGGTAGAATTGGTAAATGCTACATGTGTGTAAAGTGATCACTTAAATCAGCCTATGACGGTCGTAAGCCCCGTAAATGCCAAGACTTTTAGTTTCTTCTTCATCTATGTTGAGATGTCAAAAAAATAATATAATTTGGATAGTCTTGTAAATCTAGTAATTAATTTGCTAGTTTATTTATTTATGTAAGTAATTAAGTACCTATTTGTCACCTACGCTTCGATAAATTTATTCTAGATAAAACTGTCTGTAGGATGGTTAAAAATATATAAATATAAAACATATTTTTTTCATGCATATATTTAAAAAAATCAGCTATAAAAAATATTTTGAAAGCGAAAGTACCGTCTCTACCATTTTACAAAATTGTCCGTCGAAGTGTTAAAAGGGATAGGTAAGTACTTTACATTAATATTTTTGTTATTTTGGTGTCACTGTTTTCCACGCCACTTTCTGACTTCAACTTTTGACTGACGTGGTGACGGATCGAGATTATTTCAGTATATAGCCGGCTTGTTTTTAAATAACTAAAATGTTTGACAGCGTTTTCGACGATTTGAAGCGGATGAATAAACGACAGGTATATTATAATAATAATAATAGGCTAAATATGTCGCTAAGGTCTTCGCATAAAGTGTACAAATGATCTCAAAATTAGTTTCGTGCTGACAATGTTACAAATGTCCTTATGAGGTCTTCAGCTTCGTAAGAGCTTTTTATTGCTATTTTGTGAAAAACCGAATGAATAAAATGTTTTCTTCTTTCAGTTTGTTTATCAGGCCTTAAGTTTTGGTATGATAGTATCGTCCGCCTTGATGATATGGAAGGGTCTAATGGTTGTAACTGGCAGCGAAAGCCCCATTGTAGTAGTATTGTCAGGAAGTATGGAACCCGCCTTCCACAGAGGAGACCTTCTATTCCTTACTAATTATCCCGAGGAGCCAGTAAGAGTGGGAGAAATTGTGGTTTTTAAAGTTGAAGGAAGAGATATTCCAATAGTACACAGAGTACTTAAACTCCATGAAAAGTAAGTTCAATTATTAAAATTTTATACTCAACAATCAACTATTGTTAATGATGCTGTTGACCACATATTTTCAATGTTTCTGTAGATCGGTGGTGAGCGTATTTGGTTGCTATGTGAGATTTCAGATTTGATTTATAATTAATTAATATAAATATGTTGCATTCTTACTAATATAATGTTTCTTTGGACTAAGAATCTGCGCAAGATCATCTTTATGTAATAATAAACACAAAGAATATAACACAACAATAAATTGTTTCCTTACTATACTGAAGTAAAGTTTCCTTTTGGCAAAATTTTTATAAGGACTTCATAAAGTATCTCATTATATTTTTTCTTTGGAATTGGAAAATCTGAAGACCTGTTACATAGTTAATGATTGTTTTGTTATTATTCTTTTTATATCAGAGTTGAATTTGCTTCGCCTATGGTGTACACAACTTATATTTAGTAAATGGAGGATCGATAAATGTGAGGATCGGGTATGGCCTATTCACTCATCTGCCTTTGCAATGAAAAAACCACAGAAAACTCAAAAGGAAGACAGACTGTCATTTTCTTAGCAATGCAATGTCAGACCTACCATTCCACTTCTAAAATTTTTGTCATTTTGTGTTCTATTTTGATGGTATGCCGATCATTGGTGCCGTGGAAAACCTATCTCTATCAGAGAATATTATAGTGATGGGAATCGAACAATAAAAAATGTTGTCCACCACTTAACACGCTTCGTGCATTTGTAGTACATAAAAACACTACAAATACATAATGCGATATTTTATGAGGCGAACTTCCCCCCACACTAGCGAGGATTCCACAAGAGCCCCAAAAATATATATTTTTAAGTATTTTATTTTTTGAGTCTGGTTTTGCAATCTAACAGTAAAAGTGTAATCTTTAAAAAAAAAAATGCTTCAAAATAAAGGTGCATCTTATAGTCTAAAATATGGTTTGTATAATATTTCTCTCTGGCACATTTGTGTTACCCTTAAGCCTTGCCTTAATGACAGAGAAATTGTATTTCCAGGTCATTTTAAAACTTGTAATTTTTATAGCAATGGCACTGTGAAATTTTTAACGAAAGGAGATAACAACAATGTGGATGATCGAGGATTATACGCACAAGGACAGCTATGGCTGCATGCTAAGGATGTTGTAGGAAGAGCAAGAGGCTTCCTACCTTACGTTGGGATGGTCACTATATACATGAATGAATATCCCAAATTTAAGGTAAAAGTATTAATTTCATAAATTGTGACATTGCAGTAATTAATAATTAAGAAATTTTATTCATATTTCAGTTTATTATTATTTTAATACTCAAAAGAAAAGGGGAAAAGAAATTTAAGAGATTTATTCACTCTTTAACAAAATAATAAAATTGCCGCCTCGTCCGTATCGAAATGATCAGTTAACACTGTATCAATTCCATACAGTCCAATGTACCATTGGGTGAGGATGAGGGTCAGTTCAGATATAACTAGAACACTCTTGAAGGGTGAAAAGCCATAAAATAAAGTAAAAATATGATATTATTGTAAAAAAGTTTATTGTATTGCACTCGTAGTATGTTTTTTTTTTCACCTTTAAGCTTTTACTAAATTCATTTGTACATAAAAGTATTGTCCCCATTATTTAGACAAAATAACAAACCAACTATGATTTTATGTTTCTGAAAAGGAAGCGAAGCCAAATATTATGTCACACAATCTGGTATGAATGCATTATAAATTCAGCAATAATCTGAAAGTGGAAAACCTGTAAATTTTATCAAATTTCTTTTGGTTTTATGAATATTATATCATTTATTTTTTTCCATTACTGGTCAGTATATATGCATTAAACTTAATATACAATTCCATTATTTAATAACAGTAAGTGATGATTCACAATTTTCATTACTATTTATATCCGCCTCTGTATTTGTGTCTGCCACCACGGTGGTAGTTATTTACAGCCCTGTAGGTTCCAGGTCTGATTCCCAGGGAGTGTCAAAAAATGATTTAGGAATATATTTTTTTAATATCTGGACGCGTACCTGAAACGCAGGACTGATAACCATGCTTTCATGTAAATAACTATCAAGGTAACACTGATTCGATGTGTTGCACTACCTATCACCTTTGGGTGCAGGTTAGGGTTAGAACAAGGAAGAATATATATCCTCCGTAATATGGAGTTTTGGTAATGGCATAGTTTCATTTGCATACATACAATTTCACGTCGGTGATGTTCTCCAGCGGACACTTTTTGCTCATTTCATTACTTTTAACGCACGGTTTACGCTTTAGATTTACTAACGCAAAACAAGGCTAATAATTCAGGTGACATTTTTTATTAACTTTTGTTGTTTTTTGTTTCAGTTCTTTGTCCTTGCCTGCCTTGGTTTGTATGTGTTAGTACACCGGGAGTGATTAAAACTTTATGAAAACTGCAAACTTAACAGATGGTTCTTACTCGATGACAATGTTGGGGCCTTTAAGATGAAAGCATTCAAGTACTTTTTCAAGACTACTTTCGCCTTCAATACATATAAGCATTGTTCATTACCCTTTATCATGTCTTTTATTCAGATTTCTTACTTAAGGACAGGCAGATTCAATAGATTTATTAAAATAAAAATTCTCTCTACCCATGAAATACTATGTGGTGTAATTTATCAATACATAGCAATAAATAATATGTATGTGTTTTTTTTACAAAATGAATTGTTATATAAAATGAAGTAACAAAAATGTTTGGTGTATATTATTTTCAATAGTCTACTTTAATTTTACACATGTGGATTATAGGTGTAAAAATAGTAGATTTTGATTGTAGATATATTTTTCGCTAATGAAATAAAATACATAACTATCAGGAAAAAGAGGAAAAAAAACTTGAAAAGTGAAATTATTATAATTTTTTTATTTATACTGAAAATAAACTACAGCTCTGGACAGTGGTGGTTTTGCTTCTATGCTACGCACAAGGGGTAATTAGAATACTTTTATGGAACATTCCCACTGTTAATGCAGGTGGATATTGTTTGTTTCAATCCACCTGTGTGCACAGACAATGAATGATGTTGCGATAAAATCTCAATCTACTCACTAAAATGTTGTGTAATTTATGAAATTGTTATTATTTATTGGGTTTTATGCTTTAAAATAGTTTTCTGGTAATATTTATCTTACATTGCATTGTTTGTTTACAAATTCTTATAAAGTTGTCTTCTATAATGAACAAAAATCATTAAACGAGAATTGTTTGCTACTTTTTTTTATTTACATTTTAATTCTTTTTTATTTATACTGTTATTGTCATTTTTTTGTGACGTGTTAGGGCGTTTGTCCACTACACGGGATTTCACCGTCCGGCAGTCCGGTTTTGAAAAATGAAAACGACTACGACAGTTTAGCGTGATCGAATTTACGCGCAACATGTTCACGCACCGATCCGAAGAAATATGGACAAAAGCACAAGCCAATCATCGTTTTAAAACGCTAACTGACGTGCCGGACGGTAAAATTCAGTGTAGTGGACAAACGCCCCTTAGAGTGGGTTTAAAATCAAAACATGTGTTTGTTTGATGATTAGCTACTCCCATGATCCTGAGCGTTACTTTGTTCCAGATGGAAAAGACAGATAAAAGTGCAATTTGTAGTGATAAAAAAGCAAACAGTAGTCTTGATGTGAATGCAGTCTTAACCCTTACTGGTCCAATGTCGAATCTCATTCAAGATCGATTTTTTCCTCTTAGGTCCCATGTCGAATGTCATTCGACATTTTTTTCATCATTAGTATTAAGTTAAAATGCAAGCTCAGTTTTTTTCACTCGCACCTTTTACAACATATGTGGAGCAGAGGTCAAATGAATTTTTACCCATTGGAATGTGTAACTGTCTACTTGGATTTTTTAATATTTTTGGGGGCCAGAAAGGGTTAATGATCATAAATAAGGAAAATGGGATCTCAAAAGAAATCATTGTGTTGTACTTTGCACTATGTGTATATTTATATTTTAAAATAAAAAAATCAAATAAATTTGTATTTATTATTTGCTATTATCGAAATGCAGGATATAATTATATGGTACCAACGGTGTAATTCCAGTTTTTTTTTTGCCTGTTTTGAATGTTGCCTGTAATTGTTTATTAATATCTTAAAAATTATAGGCCCAGGTAAATGTACACATGTCGATCGGAATCTTGATATTTTGTAGTATACTGCCATGGAAACCTAAATGCATTTTTTTAAAAGAAAAAAAAGATAAAATGTAGTTAGGACAATTTATTTGAATAATATTGAAAGACAAAGTAGTCGGAATCAGAAAAACGGGCTTTTCTTTGCATTGTGATATTTTTTGTAAAAAATACAATAGAAAACACGTAAAGCTACTACAACCATCTAGAAAACTTGAAAAAAGTTTCATTGATCTAATGAATATTAAAATGAAACCTAATGTTATGTTAATTTAATTTTTTTTTAAATTAATTGGTTTTTTGTCTTTTCGTAGTGGTTCTTGTGCTGGCCCTTGTTCCAGGAGTACCCTTCCTCTTGGCACTCTTTGCAGGTTTGGATTTATCAGCTCCTCCATACTTTGCTTCCAGTTTATCGAAGAAACTCTCCATCTGTGCGCCCCTTTCTTCTTGCTTCTTCCGTATCATTAGAGACAGATTATTTTCTGTAATATTAAAAATATAATTTTACTCATTGAAAGCTGTCCCAACGCATGCCCAGATCTGATACAGAAGCATCTAGACTTCCTGACAGATGCTCTTGCTAAGCAATTTTTTTTTTGTGAACTAAGTTGCGAAATTTATCGAAAATGTAAAACAATTAAAATTGTATCCCGATTTTACTGTGAATTTACATTTAAAAGCTTTCAATATACCTGTCACTGCCAATGTAAATAAATACAAGATTGTGTAAGTCCATCACCAAATTTTCTAGAAGTACCCCAGTGTAGGCAGTGAAAGGGATTAGTGTTTAGTTCAATTAGTCAGCTAGATCCGACTCGACGTTGGCCGGTACACAGACGCCCACAACCAAAGACATTTACAGAAAATGGTCAGTTATCGCATTTCCACTATTCATTTCCATTATTCATCGACACTATTTTGGATCCCTTTCACAAGTAATGACACATATATAAACGTATATTTTTTTTACTCAATAAACACAATGTTTTGTGACATATTTAAAATACTCTATTATTAAAACATATACAAAGATTAAGATTATATACATTACATGTCTGCCGATAAATTGTATAGGTTATAGTACAAACTGAAACTCTAAATAATAAATAAAAGTCAGCAATAACAGCATGAATGTAAATTTTCAATTACAGTTGATTATAGAATACTTAAAGTATTACTGCCTTTTGATGTTTAATCTGCAATTACAGTTGCCATCACAGGGCCAACTTCACACTAAAATTGTGTAAACATGGTCAAAACAGTGTAGAAGAAATAATACACTGATTAATTTTTTTTTTGACCTTTATAAAAAAGAGATAAAAAAAATGGTACCTATTTTTCTATGAATTTTCAAAATACAGAACATCTCTGCAAATGAAGAGTGTATGTATTAACACACTAAGAACTGGTGTTTTTTACGCCTGCGGACCGCTGGCGACGGGATTTGATAATTACGTGCATATAGTTAAGATCTTAACAAAAAATTGGTACATAATATTCATATAAAAACATTAAATATGTTATTCCTTCTTTTCTGACTTTGAAATGAGGCTGGAGCAGAAAGTAAAAATAACTATCCCGTTCTTAAGCATCAATCGACTGAACGGGTAGAAATACTTTTCATGTTCGTAGTGTGTTAGTAAAAATTACTGCTATTTAAAAAAAAGAGCGTAATACCTTTTTCCTTATCTTCTTTTTCTAGTTCCAACATTTTGTTCAAGTTTTCAACTTCTTTGGCCTCTTTTTCAGCTCTCTTGTGTCGCCGGTTCTTCTTCTGGGGAGGCTCGTGGGTAAATATTTTGTATGAAGGAAGCTCCTTGCTGTCGATGAAGCCCTACAAATCGCAAAGCTATGTTATATAACGTAAACCTATCCTGCATTTAATTATCAAGTAGATCAGTCAAATTTGAGTAGTTCTGCCATAATTATTTGATTAACACGTTGACTGCCAACTACGAGATAACTCTTAGATTGCGTTCTTTGCTAGGACGCCGACTAGGAGTTATCACGTAATGTGTTTACTTGCCGAATTCATGCAGCAATAATAAAATGCGTAGTATATCGGTACTAACACATTGTAGTCGGGCGTTTCGAACAATAGACTCTAGCCTATAGCGGACGTTTTTCGCGATTAGCGCAAAAATATATCGCTTTCTTAAAATTGACACAATATCTAAACCAAATAATATTTTCGATTGAAATTTTCAAAGAAATCATATATGACATTTGATCAACTAAATAAATTATAATCATAATTTTTAATAAGGAATTCCATATTTCACAATTTTAGAAGCATTGTAAACTCTAAAAAATAGTCTTCCCCTCCGAGGTATCATTCCCTATACAATGCTAATATATTCAAAAATAAAATACCAAACAGTAAACAAAACAGTGCGAGCTGTATGAAAAATAGTCCGATACATGAAATGACTCAAACTAAACTGGAGATTAAGATCGCATAAAAACTCTAGATTTCTGGCGATGCCTTGACAAGCTACACACTAGCCAATCCGGACAAGGCATCTCAAATAACGTTAACATAGACTGTCGCCTAGCACCTAAGTAGCAGATTACCCTTCAACGCGTTTTATTTCACGCTGATAACAAACCCGTATATTGCCTTTTTCCGCCGATAACCGACAGTCGACAAAAACGGCATTTGCCGTGTCCCGCAGTTGACCGACAGTCCGCGAAAAACGGCAAATGCCGTGTCCCGCTGACAACGTGCTAATATGGATAGATGGCTTCTGTCAATCAATGATGCCTTACATGAACAAAAATTTTATTAATACATGAACAGGAAATATAATTATAAAAAATCAAGAAGTAAAAGAATATTTTTAAAGAATTGGCTTTGTAGACAGGAATTCTGAAAATTGCCGTGGCAGTCAATGTGTTAATTATGTGACTTGTTAAATGAGGCAAACGAAGGAATGCTGCTTTGTAGCTGCAGAGATTGCATGTAATTGTAATCAGGAAAGGGCTCTACAATACCTAAATATATAGAATTTATAATGTTTTTTTGGGTTTTATGTTTCACTACAATGGTAGAACGCAAATTTCAATACATATTTTCTGCCAAGAATGTGTGTTTGCACAAAAGATTATTTACAATTTTGCCTATGAACCGTTTGTCTACAGACAATCTATGAAATCACTTCTTCATACCCTTATCCACACCCAATGGTGCATAGGGCACTGCGTCATATAAATGTAGTATTATCTTGATCGTTCACACATGGAGGAAAGGTGATCAGCCCTCCGCTTCACGTACCAGTCCAGGGTAATATTGATAAATATTAGAGTGAAAAATCACTTATATTTATTTGAATCGGAAAAATAAGGAAAAAATCACTTATATTTATTATATTTATTGGGAATAGAACCCAGGACCTTCAGTACGGTATCCGGTATCTATGAAAATATAAGTTTTTTTTAAAATATAATATTCATCATAATTTCTTATAGAATTTTCTATTTAACCTCTAAGTAATAGTAAAATATTAATGAGAATTTAAAACATTGTTCATTTAGTAAAACTGGTAACTAGTTGGTAATTATTTAATTGTGTTGTATCATTAATAGATGGCGATAGTAGTCCAAATCCTGACATAATCTGGATATATTCGAGAAATGCTCACTACGCCTCATGGAGCAACATACTATCTGACCTGGTATTTTATGGCCCCACAGTTGGGGTGGTATGCATGGAGAGGTTAGGCAGATATACCTACTTTAATTTTATTTTATAAATAAACATGGAATAACTGACGTTTTGACAAATTGTTGTCGGGCAGTTTTGTTCATCAACCCCGACCCTAATCATACTCACAGTAGACAGTTTGCCGCCCGACCCTCAGTATACTAATCACAAGTAACTGCAAACCCAATTCCGATCTATACAATGTTTTTTGGGGTTTCTCGCGCTCTACCAAAAGTAAGCAAATAAAACGCTTAAAGGCGTCTCCCACTCTCTATCAACAGTATGTAAAAGACGCTTTCAAGCTTTACAATATGTTAATCGTGGTAATTTTCATTGTTTTCAAAATTTTATAAATGCGTTTATAACGGCATTACTTACCTGTAATATTGACCTAAGTCTGGGTTCATCTACTGTGTGGGCAAAGGGAGTTCCATCCATTATCACATCCATGTCGCCTTTTCCTTCCAAGTAAGCTTTCTTCAGATCTCTTATCTCTGTTTCGGAACCTGTAAAAAAACGTAATATTAAAAAAAAGTGTTAATTTATTTGATTGTTTTGGTTGGTTAACTTATTACAACAAAAATAAACTAGTATGAGTGATTAAAGGATATACTTTTTAAAGTTGTTTATGTTAGTGGGCAGATAGTACTTGTACAAATTTAACAAAAAATAAGGAAAGTCAGCCTGAAAGTTGAAATGATTCCATAACTATTACCATTTAATGAAGAAGGCGTAGAAAGTGATATCAGGTAACGTGTTGAGGGGGAGAGGAACCAAGAAAGGAATGATATAATGGACAGTTTTGTATATTGACAGTGTAGTTTACGTTTAAGTCGCAAATTTAAAGCACTGTGAGAATAACATCATAATTTATCAAGATAATTTTGAGTAAAGTGGATTCTCGTGGTTGTGACTAAATATGTGGAGACAGCACTCTATCCCTAGAGGCCGAAATAGGTTTACAGAATAATAAATGTATTGTTAATTATATAAAGGCAGGGTGATCAGTCACGAACTCGATTTTTGGATCTAAGTTTAATATATTTGAAAGGACAAATACGTAAATAAAGGACCCCAGGGCTAAGGATATTACTGCTATATGTGAAAGGAAATGAGGAGGACTAGTAGGTATTCTTAAGAAAAGGAGAATAGCAGCAATGGTTAGGGCACTTAGCTTGCATACCCGTATTCTTACAAGCTTGTGTAAGTTAGAGAAGCTACTGCTAATGTGTACGATTCTCATGAAATTAAAAGGATATTTAAAAAAAAATACCTTTGTAGTCTTTCTCGTAATTAGCGATGTCTTCTTCGGTGATAGGTTTAAACAACAGCCTCCAGTACTCTTCCCAATTCCGTTCAGTAACCTCATCATCTTCATCGATAGAACCGGATTCATCATAGATAGCTTTTTTGTTCTTGTCACTAAGGACGGCGTGCACTTTTCCAAGAACTTTGAATTTCTCAGTTGCCTCTAGTTTTTCGCTCTCATCTACTCTGTCAGGATGAACTGATAGCGACAGTTTGTGATATGCTTTCTTAACTGAAAATAAGAAGAAAACTTATAATACCTGAAACCGGCGCATCGTCAATGAAGCTACCGAAATTTAGCAATTACTTTCTTTCTCCGGCACATCTTTGGTTATATCCAAAACTTCGTATAAATTTCTGGTCTTGAAATATTTTTCACAGAGATCCAATAATCCTGGCATGATGAATTCTGCAATAACTATTGAGTGTAAAATATATTGCCAAGCGTAGGGCAAACGAAGATTTTGAGGCGGGAACAATCGTTGTCTATAATGACAAACAGTGTGACCAACAAAATATTTTAATACTATTAGGTAGGCGCCATTATTTGCGGGGTATATTGTTTTCATTATATTTATCAAAATCTGAGGAAGGCCGTGCTATAAAAAAAATAAATCGATATAAATTATTATTTCTTTTGACGTACCGGTTTATAAGATTATTAATACGAAGGTGAAAAGAAAAACCTAACTGGGAAGCGAATCTGTGTAAAATCTGCTAATTAATGTAAAATTTAAATTATATGATTCTAAGATTTTTTTAAAAATAATATAAATATATTTTAACCAACATCATTATTTCCATAAAAAGTTTTCCCTAAAAAGTGTTTCATAATTATAAATACAAAACAAAAAGTAGATTGCATGCTTTTAAAAACGAAATTCAGCCTTCTAATATTTTAATTTTAATTTACACATCACATTTTACTAATATTACTTGTCTACAATACGAAGGGTAAAAAGTCATCAAATTAAAAGTAAAAGATAAAAATACCATCAATAATTATAATTTAAAAAAAATGTATATAAGTATAACAATTTATAACTATATCATGATATTTGATAATAACATATAGGAGCCGTTTGATTTTTTTTAAAGATTCATGCTGTTCGTTTACATTATATTCAATTAAAAATATAAATAATTTATATTTCCTTTGCTTATTAATGCATAACAAAATTCCCCATAGGCATAACTTGTGTGCGGCTATAAAAAATAATACAATATATTATACGGTACAAAGCTAATTGTAATTATTTGAAAAAAGTAAGAAAAAAAGTAAATTAAGAAACAACAAGATAATAAAAGTAAAAATATCAAGTAAATTAAAGAATGGATAAAATTTAAATACATGTAAATAATATATGTAAGTAAACATAAGTAATAATAGAAAATTACCAATTCGTCAACTCACAATCTAAAAAAAAATTGCTAGCCATAATAATCATATGGGTTTAATTTTTTTATTTTATTTTTTATTCCTAATTTAATATATAAAATGATATTAAAAAATACCATTAAATACCTCCCAGTTATGAATAGAGTACTAATGAGAATTCACTAAATGAACAATACGGTATTTTCTTAAAGTACGTATTATATTATTTTATATGTAATGTATTTTTATAATCGATTGTTGACTTAATGATTCGTCATATCGCAATATTTTCATTACAGGAGTCGGTTATAAGTAGTTAAATTAAAAAATGTTTAGGATCACTGGCGCAGACCACCTTGGAGGACCACACAAAGTGTGGCACGCGCTCTGTAACCACTCGGTTCTCTCCTCACCTTCGGGTGTTTCCGTGGCGCTTCGGAAGCGCTCGGCCCACCCAAACCGAACACGCGCGAGGCCAACTAGAAGCTGACGTTTATCTCCCCCTAATAAGATTCCAATTTGTCAATTAGAGAGCAACACTGGACCACCCGTTCAAAATGTGGTTTGGAGATTCGCCGCTAGAGTGCCGTTTGAAATTCTTTTTATTTGATATAAAAATAATGAATTATTTTGCTAATCTCTACCAACCGATTGCAAAATTATTCGTTACAATAAATTTGAAAATCTTTTTTAAATTTGAAAATGAATATAATTGTGTTACATTTTTTATTACTATTGTAATCATATTCGTAAGTAGTAGGGTTGCCATATATCTAGGGGTGGATTTTTTTTAATACTTATGTGAAATAATCAGGATTTATTATTTTTATTTCGTTGATTTTTTTGATCAGTTTTCTTTGTGAGTTAATCCCAAAATATGATAGAGCATTCCTCTTCATAATTTTACCTATTTTATCTAAATTAACATCTATAATATATGCATCATATATTAAGGCCTAGTATTCGTTAAATAGCAACTTTACTTTCTTTAAACCCAGGTAACATTTGAAGCAATAATTTTTTTCTTAAGACATCGTATTTATATTGAAGAAATAGGTTGTTCTTCGAAATAAATATATGGTTTTGAGGAAAACAGGTTATTGAAAGGTAAGGAGTTAAGACAAATACTTATATAAAAATAACTTTTCAACACATATTCTAAAAAAAAATAATTTTTATGTAAAAAAAAAATTGGCGTTACCTGACGACCGGCTCTATGCATTGTTGGAAACAATTTTAATGAATTTTATCTGAATTTTATTATTGCGAGTAACTTTTTTTTAACTACAAAACTTGTTTAACTACAGAACACATTTTTCAACATTTTTACATTTTCTCATGTACATTTGTTCGATGTAGTTACATGTCCAAAAAAAGTTAAAATTAATTAATTTTTAAAATTGCAAGTACTATAATTTGTGTTATGAAAATCATGCGAAATATATAAAAAATAAATAATTACCTAATTCTAAATTATCGATTTGTTTAACGATCATCCCGCCATCTAATAGATAACTTTTGTATTTTTTTTATCATACATGAACTTATTTTTTTTTGGGAATAAAAGTATATGATGTGACAGTGTTTCAATCAAACTTTTAATAACCAGCCTAAATTAACAAATGAGTTTAAAACATCTAAAATGAGAAATTTATGATCGCCTCTAAATTAAACCTGTAGATAAAAAAAATCGTGAATGTCACAAATACCTTTCCTGAAAAATTCTAATTTTGCAACTATTGCCAATTCTCTCACATTTATTATTTTGAATATAAGTAGGCGAAAATGTTCAATGATTTAAAAAAAACATATTTATTACATATAATGCACATATTTAATGCAGTTTTCAACTTTCAAGAACTAAGATATGTATTGTATAATACTTACAATATGAGAATTTGAATATTGTATAAATCATACGTAAATACATATGTATTATGTAGCAGCAATGTAATGGCATGGCAGAAAACTGTAACCTTTCTCTCCTGGTCCCAGGTCCCAAGCTCAGCGAGAGCAGACTCGTAGGTAATTCGCAAAAATTCCAGAGTTTTTCTTAGCTGGACCACATTCCAGGGCCTGGGAGGCATCCTTCCGAGTGGTTGTTTTTTACAACTGGAAACTGCTCAGTGGCGTTCAACCATTTTTCTCTCATGGAGTAGGTACCTAGTACCTACTTACATACATATTGTGTGAAGATAAAGGGCCATTTATTATATATTATAACCGTCGTGTATTGTAAAAAATCTATTATCCTTGATAACATTCTTCTTCTTCTTCTTACTCTTATCCGCACCCAATGGTGCATAGGGCACTACATCGTATTGAAGCACTGTTATCTTGATCGTTACTTACATAAAGGCAAGGTGATCACTCCTCCGCTTCAGGGACCAGACCAGGGTAATTTGAAATAAATATTAGAAGGTAAAACCGATGATATTTATTTTTTTACCCCCCTGAGAATCGATCCTGAGACCTCCGAGCGTGCTGACTATTACGCTATGGAGGCAGACAAATATAATAGATGTATTTATAAAAGTTTACTTATTTATTTATTGATTTGGCGTTTAATTTGTAGAACTCCATAATTTATATTTATATATTAAAATCAAACACTGATTTTTAGGACAGTAGTTTTATAAAGCCCTAACAAGGCGAAACAATTGTCATGAATTTTATTATTTTTATTATTATAACAGTAATTACTTAAACCATCCAACCAGCCTATGACAGGTTGTAAACCCTGTAAATACCCAGACTTCTAAACAAGTATTATTCTATGTTGAGATGTCAATATAAATAACTCCTGAGTGGACAAACCCAGATTTATGAACAAAGATTTGGACACACTCAAAATATTGCGAGGAAACATTTTTGTATCTGGCACTTCACAACAGTTATCACGAAGATAAAAGTTGTCTTTCGAAATATTTCGGTTTTGTTCAATATTACCTAAGGGTTTAAAGATATAATGTTTGATTGAAGGTACTCATTTTTTTTTCATGTTAAAGTACTGTTTACTGCAAGAATTATATAATCAACGTTATTATCATATTATTATGTATATAACAGAAATTTACAACATTTTGAGTGTGTCCAAATACTTGTTCACAAGTATTTGGTTACACTCAAAATGATGTAAATAAATTATCTGGTCAAATTATAAGGTAATATAATAAAAATTAAAATGACATTTTCTGGTGTTTCTCATGTGTGTGATTATAATCCAAGATTCGGACCTCACATACTAATAAAAAGAGTTTCTGCTCAATAAAGAACTTCTTTTCATCTCACCAATAGATGTCTCTAATGAAGTTCTAATTATTCAAGAACAACGTTTCGAAATTGGTTCATATATGTATATAGAACTTCCAAGAATGAAGTTGATCAAGCGAGTGTTTTTGCCAAGAATTCTCACTCATGAATTACATGAAATTATAGTAACTTTCAACATAAAGAGTAAATCCACTCACAAGTAGGCGTAGGCTATGAAACTTATAAAGTTGAAGCCTGAGTAGGGACATGATAAACGGTGTTGCATAAGCCGTAGCTAGATTTCAGAGTCACTTGGACGTTAGGTAATTAAAAAAAAGAGTTTGATCAATATATCTAGTTTCAAGAATTTGAGTACTATGGTTGTCAATAATGGGTAGAATTGGTGGACGTTACACGTGTGTAAAGTGATCACCTAAACCAGCCTATGACGGTCGTCAGCCCCGTAAATGCCCAGACTTCCATATTCTTCTTCATCTTTGATGAGATTTAAAAAAAAAAAAAATTGTCTACAAAATGTGGCCCAAAATATTTTGTTACTGTAGCAAAAAGGAAAAATATACGAATGATTTAAGTGACGAAATGGATTTCTGATCAATAAGAAAAATAAATCAAATATAAAATCTGGATGCAATTGGGATCACCAAAGTGACGGTAGAATGATCCGGACGCAAAAAGAAGAAAAAAAATTAGTATAAAACTGTTTCCTTATAAGGCTAAATAAAATCAAGGCGCGTGTAAATAGGATCAAAATATTAATGCCAGTAAAATTATCGTCGTTATGTTTGAATGATACTTTTTATACACTGGTGTAGAGCTTGATTTGAGCTTTGGTGTTATGGGGATGTACCTTAATGGAGGTTCCGCCGACAAGTGCTAACTCAACACCTCTGCACCGATAGTGTTTTAAAGTCGATGGTTTTAAATTGTTTACCTATCCATAAACCTCTGAATGAGTTTACACCGTCCCACGTCTTCACTCCGGACCCTGACCAAACACTGACACCGAGGAACAAATCAACATCACCAAATTCCCAAACTGTCTCTGCCTTTGTTGAATAGATCCGGAAAACGATGGAAAAGTTTTGAGTGTGTCCAAATACTTGTTCTCAAATCTGAGAACATATCGTTTTCTCCAATTAGGAGTTAGATTTTAGGCGTTTCCCAGTACAGTAGTTCGGATCTTGCAAACATCCAAGCCAAAGGGTTTCTTTAAACTTTATAAAATAAAGCTACTTTGTTTTTACCACTTTTTATTGGTACTTTTCTTCAACCAGGTTCGACAAGAACCTTGTCATCATCAGGATAAAGCATGTATATGTTTATTAATTGACAAGATTCTTGTGGTTGGAGAAAAGTACCAATAAAAAGTGGTTAAAAAGAAGATTTACTTTATAAAGTTTATAAAATATTTCTCCTGAATAAAAAGCTGTCTTAATCCAACATGAATGGCTCTTGTGAACTCATATGTACAGCGTCATGAGATTAATTATACATGTAGGAGTTCCAAAAAAATGAGGAGTGTGGTTGTTAATGATGAGTAGAATGGTGAATGTTGCACGTGTATAAAATGATCACTTGTTCAGCCTATGACAGGTGATAAACCTTTATTCTTCTTCATGTATGTTGAGATGTCAAAAAAATATGGAAATATTAGGTATAATGAGAACTGAAATCCACATAGATAATCCTACAACTGTTGTATTATTTTAATAAAAATACTCAAATAGATAGATATAAATTTGGCAGTTTCTTACATCAACTTTTGGTGGTTGGAACCCAATCTAACCTACCTGATGTACATTATACTAATTTTATTTTTTTTAAATACAAAATTAATATTCATATTTATTTATTTGGTACAATTATCTTTATTGTAAACGAGAAACATAATATAAACAAATTAAAAGATGCAATCAAAATAGTCATTCCCGACTGGGTAGATGGCAACGGAAGATGTTGGTGTTGGAGAAATCCTTGGAATCCCTCAATAGAACGTGGCCAAGAGAAGAAGAAGCGGTATTCATCTTATTAATTTCTTTGTTTAGATAATACATGCATAGTTTTACACATCAATAACGTTTACTTAAAAAAAAACTATATTATTCCGAATTACTGTCAAAAATAACAATTAATCGTCATTTCGGTATGCGCCATTATGATTTAAATTTTAGTACCAATTTGTAATTTAAATCAGTAACAGAAAATGAAAACTTTGAGAGCATGCATTGATCTGTCTTCACAAAGTGTTTGCCCCCACCAGTTCAGCACGCTAAGGGTCCGGTGTTTGAGATTATCCGTAGAAGAATGTGTGTCCCACTTCAAGTTTGAGAACTTGTAATTTCGGCTTTACCTAATAATTACATTGCATATATACCATGAACCGCGGTTCCTACTCTGGAAGTGGAGATGTGGATTGTATGCAATGTGCAATTTTATACAAACCATAGGCGCAGGCAGGTATGCGATATAACGTAAATAAATTGAAATTTGGCTTACCATAATATCTCGCAAATAATATTACAAAAATATATTTTTATCTTAACCAGTATTATCTATTTATGGTTCTTCATCACATTGAGAATTACTAGGGTATTCATTAATAATTCAATTTCAAAAAGAAAAAAATCTTTCAACCACACACACATATATAAGGTATAAATGTGTATTTATTCATATCGCTCATTCCTTTCAACAACGTCATATATCAAAAATTGTCCATTTTCAGTTGTGCATGTTTTCGGAATGCCCAGAAAATGTACTATATCCCAGTAAAAGTGGCATATTTTTAAATTAATATTTACCCGCTACAGGGCAGAAAGTGTTGTTTTTGCATTTTGAAGAAATGCATTGTTTTATTATTTTTAAAAAAAATATTGTAAATATTTTTCAAACGGAGAAAAAACATTCAGGTTGTACCTAAAAAGATCTGTTGCACGGTAAAAAGTTCAATAAGTGGCTTAATATTTATTTTTAATACATTTCATTATATTTTTAAACTTTAAAAACGATCTCCTGAAAAATCAAGTTTTTTGATTTATGACGTTGTTGGAAGGAGTGAGGGATATATGGTTATTATAAATCAGTGTATATTTATATTTAAAAAATGCACTGATCACGCAATATATCTATTTGATTTATTTTGAATTTAATCATGTTTGGATATTTATATTGAGTGGGTTCGAACCCCAGAAACTGACACTAACAAAACTAACCACGGGACCATAACCCGACTCTGTCGATTGACCTGTTTCATATCTGTAGTTAAAATGTATTTGAATTCATTGTAAATAGGTCGATGTATTCATTTTCTCATATGTACAATTATGTATAGACCTGGAAGCAGTGCATAGCAGAAAACCCAAAGTTCATCAGGTTTAAATGTCATAACTTTTATAACAACATCTATATTAAAAATAGGTCACCTATCTGACTTGGCGCACTCGTTTATGAACGGCTTCGACTTCTTAAAGATTGGAATTGGATTTATGGACAATAAAATGGCATACTTTACTTTGTATCATCACTCATAATAACGAAGTAAATACCATTAATATAAAATGTGAATTATAGTTTACAGAAAAAATAATCCAATTGATTAAAAAATCCAGCCCTCTAAATAAAAATAATCTATAAAATATTCACTAAACGGATGGAAAATAATTGAAAAACGAAATAACATATTGACAATGCATATGTGATACGATTTGTCACTATTAAAAAATGTTAAAATGTAAGTTTATATTGATTTATCTTATCTTTGTGCTAGTCTTTCTTCCGTCCGGATAGACGCAAAGATAAACTTATATTTAAAAACGTGCGTGGCTTTCTCAGAAGATTCATTTATTATATATGTGTAACCAGAAGAAGATATATTAACTAATTTTTGCACTACGGAAAATTCAATCGCCTTGATTGTAAAATGAATCATTCACCATATAAAATGTAATTTCCTTAATTAACTTATATGTAGTTAAATGCGAGGTATTTTTTATTTTATTTAATTTGTAATTCAATTTTAATAAATCGGTTAAGGTACATATTTTTCTTCTATGTTTGTAAATAATTTTCAAAAATAATTTAAACTATAAGTGTATTAAATGGCAATGCGTGTAATATTTTTATATATGACATGTAAATTATGAAATAATAGATCATGCGTGCTTGAAGGATATTCATTTTCTAGTTACAATTGTGTGTTATGCAATTCAGTTCCGAAAAGTAATAAGATTGGCAGTGACGTCAGGAATCCTGCTGTCTTAGCAAAGATTTATTTAAGCATTGTATAATGTAGACATTTAATGTACATGTCATAAGTTTCCTGTACAGATGGATAGGTATATCGCTTACACCTTTCAACGTCAAATATCAAAAATGGTCAATTTTCAATTGTGCATGTTTTCGGAACGCCCAGAAAATGTACTATATCCCAGAAAAAGCAACATATTTTAAACTTAATATTTACCCGCTACAGTGCAGAAAGTGTTGTTTCAGCATTTTGAAGAAAAGGTATTGTTTAATAATTTTTTTAAGTACCTATACTAAATATTTTTCAAATAGAGAAAAAACATTCAGGTTTTACCTAAAAAGATCTGTTGCACAGTAAAAGGTTAAATAAGTGGCTTGATATTTATTTTTAATACATTATATTATATTTTTAAACTTTAAAACCGATCTCCTGAAAAATATTTTTTTTTTATAAATGACGTTGTGGAAAGGAGTGAGCGATTTGTCAAAATGTATGCTTTTACACTATAGTACATTCATTTAGACCGGGTAGAACAATTTTTGTAAATTGACAGTCACTAAATTAGGATTAATGAAATTATATATACGTAAATAAAGGAGCTTTCACGATTAAAAAACATTATAATTTTATCGTCACTAATACTACTTCGAGTATAATAAAAGTTTTCGTGCGATGTTTGACAATCGCTTTCAACACCATTATTGGACGATTCCGACAGTGTAAAGACAAAAACAATAGGTTTAACAAAAAAACGCTTTTCTGATTTTCACTAAAAATTAGTTAAATTTGTTTATTTATAAATATTATTGACGAACCGGGACTTTATAAACGTGCACCCTGCGATACAATCTCCCAGCTTGACCGCCAAAATACATTGGCGTTGTTATCGGTATATCGACAGCCGCGTATTTGGCAAAGTACTCGTATACCTAAGTCGATATATCGATTCTCAGTACTCTTGACCGCTAAATAAATCAGTATATTTAATAATATGGCAGGGAAATGCAAAAGGATTTTAATTTGAATATGATAGGTGATGCATGCAATTTTATCAAATCGGCACACCTCAGGACCCAATGTATTGTAGAACTTCAAATTATATTGCTTAGCGCCTGCTTCAGTGTTCGGTACTATTTGTTTACTTAGCGCCTCTTAGTCAAACCAATATTTTCGGACCGGATGTTGACATAGTACCCTTAAAAACCTATTTATTTTCCAATACTCCTATTTTTTCCCACATATAATATACTCCCTACCTGAAAGGTAATCAGGCTTTGGTTCTCCCAAAAATAATACGCCATAAAGATAGAGTTACCAGTCGTGTTGAATGAAATGTTTCCAAAGAATGAGTTTACACACCTCGAGTGTTTATTTTCGATAAGATATTTGAACAGCAAATGAAATTATAGTAGGTATGTGTGATTCTCAGAAATGTGACGATTTAAGGAGTTGGGTAAATACGGTCGGATGTTAGGCATAAGAGTTGTTTCAGGAAAAGCAGGTCGGAAGTGGATATTGCTGATACGAAATTGATTGCGATCAATCTATCATACTACTTAGTAATCAAATTACTCATGAACGAAGACGTCATCAAAATAATTGAATAAGAATTATATATTTTTTTTGTTTAGTTATCAAATAATATTCTCTGTGGGTCTTCTTTAAGGATGTGAGACATAGTACCTTACAAGGGTCCAGAGCAGAAGTATACTCGACTTTGAGAATACATAGATGCCTGCGAAGAATTTTAGGCGTGCGGTGGTTTGACTTTGTGAGGAAAGAGGAAATACAGAAGAAGTATAGATAATATTTTTTGAGTAGACTTTAAATAAACAAAAATATATTTTCAACGTGTATTTGTTTACTAATATTCATGAATGAAGGCAATGATTCTATAGGCTCAATAAAGATAGTGGAGTTGAAAGATAGATATAGTATATGGTACCCATCCAGACAAGCGGCGCCTAGTTTTACGGTGGTGTTAAGCCTACAAAACAATGTTGCGATTTCCTTGGGAATTCTCACCTGCAAGTGTAAGCTGCCTAATTATTTTACAACCCCGCACCAGATAACGCCATTAAGGGTTGATTCAGGGGGTCCCAAGCTAGGGTACGCATTTGGGATGTTCTATATGCATTCGACAAATAGTTTATATCTCATAAAAAAATCCATACAATTTAAAAAAAATTATATTTATAAAAAATAAAAAAACATTTTTTTTTAACATTTAAGAGCATCACTGAAAAATCGAATTAGCCTTATTAAATATTTCTTGTATATAAATATATTCGAATTATCATTGGTACGTTTTCTGCCTTATCCACGTTTCCATAATCCACGTTTCAATGTACATATTTACCATATACGGTGGTGTTAATTTTTTTGGGGTTGATATATGACGAGCCATTCAAGTTCCACACTACCTTATAGCTCAAAACTAATGCAAATGATAATACTCTTAAATATTTTTAAATATACGCATAGGATTTTTATTATAAAACACATATTATTTAAATATATAAACTATTCATTGTTTTTTTAAAGAAAAGTAAAATATCTGGTGGTTTGAAATAATGATTAAAAATTCTGAGATAATCGATAAATTGTGTAATATTTCTATTATTACGATTTTTTTTACTATGAATAAAAATAAGTCTATTGAAACTTTATCTAAAATGAAAAATATATATTAACGAAAAAAATTATTCTCTTTTTTATTTAATTTTTTATTTATACTTCATGTACAGTTAATAAGTAAGTATAATGGCGGGCTTATTGCTAAAAAGCAATATCTTCTAACCAACCAAAAACAGACTAGTGATATTGATTAAAACGTATTGATACCATATATAGCCGTTTGCAATCAGAGGGTAGATAGTACTTGAACATTAAAAAAAAACATAAATGACAAACTAACATATAAAAAAAACATAAAAATCAAAAGATGATAATTATGAGAGCAAAGGAAAAAGGGAGTTTAAGGAAGGAGGTAGAGGGAAAAACTAAGGGAGGAGGTTTGATGGACAGTTAGAATTCTAATAATAAATAGTAATGTCTCAGACGTTTCATAAACGTTATGAGAGAAGGTGCATTTTTTATGAATTATACATGAAATCCACATAGGTTAGAAATCATTCTTACTTTTTTTCGAAATACCAGACAGGAACAAATATATATAAACATAACATGTTGGATCTCTTGATAAATTTTTAATACAATATTAAAAAAAAAAACATTAAAAATATAGATAAATATTTTCAAAACGTACATCTTAAACTCCCTGAAAACTAAATGTCCTTGTTCAGTTGTACATTATTTGGAAGTATCGGTATTTTACAACATCCTGTTATAACTTGTTATCACTCAGAAAGAAAGTAGCTAAGTGTTGTGACAAGTTTCCCGTCCCTTATCTGATAACGACTCAGGTGGCAAAACTCGTCACTCAAGACTTTCTGGAACCATCGAAAAAATATGACGAAATCAATAGACTCCGGAAACTATGAGTGAGTAATAAAAATATATATTTTTTAGACTATAACTGCCTATCTTTAAATATAAACAGGATGAATCATACCACCCACTCACTCTCCATTTTCCAGAAACGTGGTCGTAGGAAAATCACAAAAACATCAAAAAATAATTATGGGTAACATTTATATGGACCAATGAAGAGTTCTGTCCTCATTGGTCCACCTGAGCAAAATCTGGAGAGAACCATAAATTTTCTAATGAAAACACGGACCGAGAAGGGAAAGGTTATTTATTAATTTAACATAAACGTTTGCCGAAGTTTACATAAAATCTTCACTTCATTTTAAAATCATCTAAATAAAAAAATTAAACCGTTATTTACGTAGGAAAGTTTTGGTATTCTTTTTTATTATTATTTGATAGATAAAGTAAAAAGATATTAGCAAAGGCATATTATTTATTATGAATCTGATTAGTCAGAAAATTCAATCCATTGAAACCAAGAAATTTATGTTCTATTTGTTTATTAAAATAATACTACTAGATTTACTTAGAGATTTTATTTGAAAAAATAAAGAGTTTACGTTGTGATGGAATTATGCAGTTATATTGTTAGAGTGTGATATAATTTAACTAATTAATATATAGGCTAGAAAGAGAACTCTAGAACTCTAATAACTTTTTTTTTTTTTTTCAATAATTTTATATATTTTAAAAATAATTTTAAAAATTAATCACTTGCATACCACTTATTGAGCTTTATTTCATTAAACACGACTAGTTTCGAATACTTCTAAACTAGTCGTGTGTAATGACATAAAACTCAATAAGTGGTATTATACGAGTGTTTAATTTTTAAAATAATCGACATGTCATTCCACAAAGTTAATTTAAACAATTTAATTTAACATTTAAAAATATTTAAAAAAACACAAATATCACAATTCAACTTTATTTTTAGGAAAATTTAAGAGGTTTGTGTTTGAAAATAGAAATCAAATCATGGCAGAGTGGGAATCGAACCAAAACCCTTTAACCCAAAGTTCTCAAGTCAAAATTTGACGAGATACATACCTTGACGAGATCTTACCTACCAGATGTCTATGGAAGTACATATCTTATGTAGATAGTATGATGTATCCGAAGAAGAGGGTCGCTTCAAAAAATAAACAAACGATAAGATATCAGTTCAGCTGAGATGTACTACGCAGTCTACCGAGAATGGGATGGTAGTCACACTGACGAAATTGTCAATCGTATTGTCAACACCTGATATGCGTTAGTTAAATTTGTGTAATATTGTTCTATCAGGGCTGGCAGGAATAAGAAATCTCATGTATGTTTCACGAATACATATGCATTTTTTTCAAAACATATTACATACATAAGTCATATACATATATATAATATTCCCGATAAGTAATTTCTATTTCTCATCTTGGGACATGGGATTAAGGTTAAAAAAACTGGAACACAAATAATAACGTTACAAAAAAGATTTTAAAAAATAACCAAAACTAATGCATGGCAAAATATAAAAACAATAAACAGGTATAGTTAATAGGCATAAGAAGCATATTCAAAAGAAATAAATGAGAAAAACATAAGGTAAGAAGCATATTTAAAATCAACCAATGAGAAAATATAAAAAAATGAGAAATTATGACGAATGAGAAAATATAAAAAAAATAAGATAAAAACATTTTTTTTACATCTCACCAATAGATGCCTCTAGTGATGTTCTAGTGATTCAAAAACAAGGTTTCTAAATTGGTTCATATATATTTAGAACTTCCAAGAATTTTAGTAGTGTGGTTGTCAATAATGGGTAGAATTGGTGAATGTTACACGTGTGTAAAGTGATCACTTAAACCAGCCTATGACGGTCATCAGCCCCGTAAATGCCCAGACTTCCATATTCTTCTTCACCTTTGATGAGATGTCAAAAAATAATATGAAAATAGCTCCTGTAATTGGAGATAATCCAGATTTTGTGAACAAGTATTTGGACACACTCAAAATGTTGTAGATAAAAACAAAATAACAAAATATGACTAAACGCTACATATATATCTTTCCATAAAGTATTTTTTCAAATCATTTATTTTGGATGCCCGAATGGGTTTCATTTTATATAAATATGTCAGGCAGCTGGTTAATTTGTAATTATATTGTAATTATAGGCAATATATTTTAAGAACCATACATTTAAAAAATAATATTACATTTTATACATTTTTATTTTATTTTACATATATATAACTTGTAGTGGTATTTACTAAGCAAAATTTATCAGAAGTGTCTCAACTTGATGTAAAACATGCATATGGAAGTATGGGCATCCCAGAGCTAAGGCCTGGCATTTATCATCATTTATAATTTATCAATAGGTAGGGTAAATAATAATACAAAACGGAAAATCAAACATGAATTACAAACAGAATAAAAATGTTTGAGGGTATCTACCTTAAAGCATTCTGCGATCTTTTTCTGAAATATAAATGTAATTGATAAACCTTTATAATTACTTTTCCGTAGGCTGATAATATAAAGAGTAAATACTATACAAAATAGACTAAAAAACAAGATTGAATGCGTTCGAATGTGCACATACATATTGCTCACTCCTATCATGAACGTCATAAATAAAAACTTGATTTTTCAGGAGAACGTTTTTAAAGTTTAAAAATATAATACAATGTATTAAAAATAAATATCGAGCCGCTCTTTGAACTTTTTACTGTCCAACAGATCGTTTTAGGTACAACCTGAAGGTTTTTTTCCATTTGAAAAATATTTAGTATATTTAAAAAAATAATCAAACAATACCTTTTCTACAAAATGCAAAAACAACACTTTCTGTCCTGTAGCGGGTAAATATTAAGTTAAAAATATGCATCTTTTGCGACATTATCTGGGCATTTCGAAAATATGCTCAACTGAAAATTGACGATTTTTGATTTATGACGTTCTTGAAAGGAGTGAGCGATATATGTACATATTTACGAGAATGAAAGCTCACAAATGAGAAGGGCAAATAGGTACAAGAAATTATAACCCAAAAGTTAAGTCAACATACGAGAATTTCTTTACGGCATTTTGAAACACTCAAATCAAAGTCGACCTTTTTACTGGCTCTAATGTATTTTTGAGGAATAAACAAAAATGAGTTTCAAGATAATCCTAAACAGGTATACTCCGGTCATAATAACTTAAATGAATATTTGGTTTTTCCAATACGTACGGCAAATTTCAAGCTTATTAAAATTACGTTCGTTTCTCGGGACCAAAATGACTGCCAACGCTTTTTTTAAACTCAAATTTGAAGTCAAGCTCTATAAAAAAAACATGCATGAAGTATTTGAAAACGAAATGTAATTGCGAGTAAGTAGATTTTAAGTACAAGAAAGTTGTCAAGAATAGGTGATTTTAAATTTTTGTTTGTTTCTATGAAATGAATTCTGTATTTTAAAAAATCATCTAAGATCAGACTGAATTCAAATTTTAAGGCCTTACTCGCAATAATATGGTTCATTAAGCGTCCGGCTGTGCTGAGACCCGGTCGTCACTTCACGCCCGATTTTTAGAATACATATTGAATTTAACAATAAATTAATTCCTTGCCTATAAATAACTCTTTTCTTTTCGAAACCATATATTTATATCGAAAGAAAAACTTATTTTTTCAATATAAAAACGGCGTTTTAAGAAAAAAAAATGTCGAAAGTTACCTGGGTTTAAAGAAAAATAAGTTGCGATTTGACGTATGTTCGGCGCTAAAAAGGGAGATATAAAAGACTAAACTTTAGTCATTTTAAATCATTACAGTAACGTCAACACAAGAATCACCCATGGTCCCCGCACTGCACTGAATAGTTTGGGCGACTCTGTTCCAAGTATTTCATACTGGTATCAGGAACTTACGAGTGACACGATTGTCATTTAGATAGAATTTGAGTAACATGCTTGTCAATCTTTATTAGAACTATGATTGTTACAAAACGTATAAAGTGATCACTTAAATCTCCCAATGACAGGTAACATGCCTCGTAGATACTTAGACTTATATGTTCCCATCTCAATAACTTCCTCTGAATTATCAATGAAATGTTGATGAAAAAATAATTACACAAAAAAAATATTGGTGGTCACCGACCTGACGCGCTTTCTAGTTTTGTAATTCCGTCGTGACATATTTATCTTTATTAGAACTATGATTGTTACAAAACGTATAATGTGATCACTTAAATCTCCCAATGACAGGTAACATGCCTCGTAGATACTTAGACTTATATGTTCCCATCACAATAACTTCCTCTGAATTATCAATGAAATGTTAATGAAAAAATAATTACACAAAAAAAATATTGGTGGTCACCGACCTGACGCGCGATCTAGTTTTGTAATTCCGTCGTGACATATTCACGTGTTAGCGATAGTAAACAGAGCCCACGTGTGAATCTGTCAGTTCTAATACTAACATCCTAACATGCTTTAACGATACCGCAAATTGTTGCAAATTAAACGTTAAATGGAACCTGATGTGTCGGTATTCTCGATACCTATAAGCGACCTTATGCCTTATAAACGTAGTGCTTCAAATTATTATTTATTAAAATAAATATTTTATATCCTTATTGTTTTCAGGCGAGTAAGGGTGTCTTGTGTATAAAAATAGGATTCAAGTTGTGGCAGAGTCGGGTCACTAGCAAACACTCGACTCAAAATTCAGCAAAAAATTTATATATTTATTATTCAAACTCATATCCGCACCAATGGTGCATAGGGCACTGCATCATATAGACGCAGTGTTATCTTGATCGTTAAAACATGAAGGAAAGATGATCACTGATCAGCCCTCCGCTTCAGGTATCAGTCCAGGGTTATATTAAATAAATATTAGAGTGTAAAATCACGTTTAATTATTAGATCCCCCTCTGGGAATCGAACCTGGGACCTCCAGAACGGTAGCTGAGCGCGAACCATTGCACTATGGAGGCGGACATATATTTATATTAAAGAATATTATATATTACAATGTATATTAAATATATTTATTTAATATTCCCCTGGACTGGTTTCCGAAGCATCACCTTGCCTTCATGTAAGTAACGATCAAGATAACACTGCGTCAATATGATGCGTTTTCCTATAAAGCATGGGTTCGGACTTGGGTAAGATCAGAATAGAAATAAATTTTAAGAAGAATTCTATCTCTGTAGAGTAAAAAAAACACCGGAGGCTGAGAAATAAAAGATATTGTTAAAAAATAATTTTATATCGATTAATAAAATACATACAGCGATATGAGGAAACGTTTTGCAACATTGTGTAATTGTTTAAAATTTTCTTATCGACGTAGTTAGTGAACATAAAATCGTTTTTAAAGTACCGGAGTTTCTATCAGAGTTGATCTAAACATTGATTTGTTTGTAAGGTAACAACCAGCATCATCCAAAAATATTAATTTTACATATTGTATTAATTTAACATTTTTTTTTGGATTTCAATACTGATTTTTTTACGTTAGGACTGATTTTCAGACTTACGCTAGATTTATTTGAATTAAATTTATTTATTTTATTTACATGTAATATAATATTACATGTAATATTTAAATGGAATATTATATTTACATCCTCAGACTAAGTTCATTTTATAAATATATTTACATACTCGCTCACTTAATAATTGCAAATGTAGCATTGTATTTTTTAGTATTGTTATTTTAATATGTACCTACCAAATTTATAATTTTGATTTCGCTTTCTAGCATTTTCATATAAAATTTATTTAAAAAAAAAAACAGAAATATTTGTGTTTTTAATATTTACAAAAGTACTTCAATTTCTGTGAGCCTAAGCGGCTGATTATTAAAAAAAGGTAATAAATTGAGTGGGCTCGAACCCAGAAACTCTGACTGAAAGGGTCCGCGACACTAACCACAGGACCACAACCTGATATATTTGTGTTTTAGGTTTTTAGATTTTTAGTTTTGTTACATTACTGTACAATGTTTATAATTATACATGTGCTAATAATAATCGTGGATTTGTTCAATGTTGACATTACAAAGTCAGGTTACGGAGTGGGAGGTTGTCGCGCGTGATTATAAGCGTATTAGAAAGAGATATATGATATAATTTGCAATCACCGAGTGTAAGGACATAGCGTTCACTCTTTCAAGAACGTCATAAATCAAAAATCGTCAATTTTCAGATGTGCATGTTTTCGGACTACCCATAAAATGTACTATATCCCAGAAAAAGAGGCATATTTTCAGCTGAATATTTACCCGCTACAGGGCAGAAAGTGTTGTTTTTGAATTTTGAAGAAAACGTATTGTTTAGTTATTTTTTTTAACATACTAAATATTTTTCATATGGAGAAAAAACATTCAGGTTTTACTTAAAAAGATCTGTTGCACAGTAAAAAGTTTAACAAGTTGCTTGATATTTATTTTTAATACATTGTATTATATTTTTAAACTTTAAAAACGTTCTCCTGAAAAATCAAGTTTTTTTTATTTATGACGTTCTTGAAAGGAGTGAGTGATAGGTCTTGTTTATCGAGAGATAGGGCACTTTCCGACGCATCGACGGGCGAGTGGTGAGTAGTGAGGCGAGTGGCGGCGGCGAGTGGTGCGCGCCCCCCCCTTCCGGCAGGTAGGGCACAGGTGGGGCAGCGCCCGGCCGCTGGAGCGCGGAGCGGTGCGGCGGTACGGCGGCAGGCAGTGGGCAGTAGCCAGTAGTGCAGCCGCCGCCGAGCAGGCGAGAGATACGATGCGATTATCGCGGCGCGAGTGTAGCTCAGCATGAGGGCTGCGGTGTTGTTACTATGTTTGTTGTTCGGGCTGGGCAGGGCGTGCGGCCCGGGCCGGGGCGCGGGCGGCCGGCGGGGCCCCCGCAAGCTGACCCCGCTGGTGTTCTCCCAGCACGTGCCCAACGTGTCCGAGTACTCGGCCGCCGCCGCCGGCGCCCCCGAGGGGCGGGTCAACCGCTCCGACCCCCGCTTCAGGGATCTGGTGCCCAACTATAACGAGGACATCATCTTCAAGGACGAGGAGGGCACGGGAGCCGACCGCCTCATGACGCAGGTACTAGCGCGGCCCTTTGCAACCGAGACACGGCGAACATACCCTCATATCATATTTTCATGTCGTAATTCACGTCTGAAAAAGTAAATTATTTTACGAAAATGGCGTTATATAAATTATCGAAAATTAATATTTATTATTCTATCTTCCGCGCTCCTCCAGAACGTATCTGAGAAGCTTTTCATTTCGGGATAAATCCCGAAAACCCGAGCGGTCCTGAGTACCGCGAGGAGTGACCTGTTGCCTGAAAATAGCCCTCGAATAACGCGCTTGAACACCCTTAAAAATATTGCACTACTCTTACGAATATACATATTTCCGTGATATTGCACAATAATACGGATATCTTAACTGAATTGTTCTGCCTGTCCCGAAGTTGTAAAGTGATCCGTTTTGAAATTATTATTATAACTAAAGAAATCGATATCTTTACGAAATTATTGAGAAAAAACATTTTACAATACATTAGTAAGTCATTTGAAAAACTGAATGTAACGATATGTTTTGGTCAACTGTCACACGCCGTCAAAGAATCTCACTGAAAATTGTTGCGTTTCGTTATTGTGAACCAATATTTATGTAACAAAGAAAATAACGCCGATAAATTGATTAGTGATTGTTATTTTTGGCGCGAAACGTCGGAATATCTATTTGCACAACTATTCCGGGAAATATGTACGGATAGGTATTTATATTCGACACATTATTGAAATTGATGATGTATTGTTACTGAATTCTTTCAACATTTCAGCCGCTCTGTTTACATTATGCACATACCTACCGATCATTGTTGGAAACTGATTTTTTCGCTACGAAATCTAAATATTGTGTTTGTGATGAAAGTCATGAATGACGCTTTTACATTTTGCTATATAAATCAAAATGATATTTATAGTCGTGTAAATACGACATTTGGTGTATTTTAGTCTGTTCTAAAAATGCGTATTAAAAACCGCGCTAGATTACTTATTGACATAAGAAACATTTTCCCGTCGTTACCTACTATCGCAAAAGCTAATATAAATATTTAAAATGTAAGAAAAATTAGGATAGTTCATACTAAGCCCGTATGTTAGAAATTAATTATCATACATATTTTTTTTGAATTCTGTAAAACATGCGCTACGGCAAACGAAATGTTTGAATGCCATAAGTATTCAATTTCACAAAACTAAGAATTGTACCGTATGAAGTACGTTATTTATACAAAGCAAAAATGGGTAATATATTTTAGCTAAATGCTAATAGTATATATTTTTATTCAGTAAACCTTCGAATTAATTTAATATTTTAATATTATGTACATCTGTGAATACGGTAACAACGAGTTCAGTGTACTTTATCATAAGTTTGCTTCTATTCCACAACTGGGTAAATACACCAATAATAATTTTATCGAGATAAATATGCGTTAATGAATTTCGGAGGTTCAAGGACTTTGATGGTGGATTTCAATAAATATTTAAATAATATGTTACTATTCGATCCAATCCAGCTCTGATCCAGATTTTGTTATTGACATTTGACATCTGTACAGGAGCATAGCTAAGTATAAATATTAGATAACTTTACGACTACAAAGTGTAGTTTCCTCCGTGTTTACTGGATTAAATATTGAGATAGTTACTAATCCGTTACAGTCATAATATGTCATATACACATATACTGAAGCAGTTAAACTAGAACAGAGGTACATATTACTATGATAACGTTTGATGTCAAAACCTTAAAATCGTCTCCATATAAAGCGTAATATTTTTTGTTGGTAAAGTTTTTTGAATTTTTTATTTCATCCTTCTATAATTCATATTTAATTTACAATAAAACTTTATCTACAGTCAATTACGGTGTACATACAATACATGCCTGACAAAATATGTATAAAAGAAACAAAACAAAATTTACTCTTTCTGATAGTATGGTAGGCATTTACTTGTACACAATTATACAAAATATTACTTCAAAATTAACTAAAAGTGTATGGTAGGTAAATGCGAAAATACACTGTGTAGAAATGAAGTATTATGATATTTTAAGAACTTGTCACCATTGTAAAATACAACCAAACAAAAAAGTTCTAATTATAACTATTGCATAATATATAGTCATATTATGTACACATAAAAATATTTAACCATAAAAAAAGTTTTTGTGCTCACCGATATTATTTTAAAGGTAATAAGTCGAATTAATAAAAAAAATACAAATATTAATACCATTGGAAATATAAATACCTAATAAATAATACGAGTGAAATTAATAAAATAAAAATGTAGAAAAACAACGGTTATGCAATATGTAAGGATGGTTGGACTTCTTAGGGCTTTTCAAAAGAATACCTTTTATTACTGTTTACTGCGATTTTGTGTAGACTTATGTTAAGTTTTAAAATGTATTTAATTTAATATTACACAATAATATTAGATATATTCATCTACTATGATCAATTTATCTATTTACCAGAAAATATGTCGATAAATAGAAAGGATTTTTATTATTACTTATTTTTGTTTTCATGTATGAATAATATGACGTTTTTGTCGATTGTAAAAATAAATAAATTGTATATTTTTAATACATAAATATATTTCGTAACACGATGCGCCTGCGCGGTTGGTGTTTACAAGAGATCTGTCAAAACAAACGGTGAAGTAAAAATCACCTTCCCAATGTAACAATACTGTAGTATTGCTATGTTTCGGTAGCATGTTGACAGTTGATTTACAATACCCAATCAGCTCTATTCACAGAAGGGCGAAATATTGTAAATTACTCTTCATAACGTCATTGTACGTCTGTGAGACTAATTGCTAGGATAATGGCCGGGGTATTGTAGCTTTATACAAGGCTTTCCAGCGTTAACTGGGACCTTTAAACTTGAGAACTATAACAATGAAATATCAGATATGTGTACACTGGACATGTGTTACAATTGGGAACAAATAATTTGGGTAATTTATGAGAAAGATTTACAGTTTTACATTATGGTCGTTAGGACGACTGTAAAAACGTTGCGTCTATTATTATTTATAGTTTTTGTTTAAATTCCTCATTCCTCAGGTACATATTTCTTTGTGCATTTTTAAAGCACTTACCATCTCGTTTGAAGATCAGATCATAATATGTAAAAATGGGCAGTTTAATCTTCGTGGCCAATACAGTGTTCTTGTTTATAGTGATGAATTATTAATACGCAATTAAGCTACGCAAATACTTTATATTTAATTAAAAAATAATACAAATAAAAATTAGCAAATTTTGTTAAACACCAAAATGATAAAAATAAATTTTTGTTTTCTGATAATTGGTTGGTTACAAAGATAATTTTCTTAAATTTTTGAGAAAATTTTATGGTTTAAAAAAAATACAATTTTTACAAGCTATTATAAAATGATATAAATAATACTATATTATATAAACTTTAATTACTGGTAGGTATCTCGAAAAGCTATACGACCATGGCATTTTACATACGTACATACTTTGATAATATACCTCTTCTAATATATAACATATTAGGTGTGTAGATTTAACACAATAATACGCATTGGTTTATTTATTCTGTTAATCACAATCAATGATTCCTGTCTCATATTATTATCTCAATGTGTACACATGCAGACGTCGGAATGTCTAACAAAATAACAGGGACGAATTAAGAAATAAGAACGCCTGAAATTTTTTAAGACTATTTCAATTCATGTTTCATACAATGTGTGTGAATTGATTTTAATATACATTATGAGTATTTTGAAACTCTAAGACCGTTAATAAAGCATTCCCTTTTTGGTAATTTCTACCATGTCACATTTTTACAAATTGCAAGAATAAGTGCCAATGTTTTTAGTGTAAATTGAAAGATTTTAGTTTTCAGTTTTTGGTTTTAGTGTGATTATTGGAAGGTGTTTTTGTGTTTAATTTATTTGTTGTGTGATTATTTTATTTATAGGATTTAAATGTGTGCTTTTAAAATTATATGTTATTAAAAGGTAAATAATAATATTGTACACTGTACGAAAAATTAAAACTTATTCTAGTTTACGACAGTTAAATATTAAAAAAGTTATTGAAATGAATAATAATTTGTTAGAGAAAGGGTCTATGTTATGAAATTATTTTAATTTAATTTTTAACTTATTTCCTTTTTTTCTTTTGCAATTCTTAATGTATATTATTAGGGCAATTTAATAGATCTTTAAAACTATAATTATAGTCGACTATGAAACTATCATTATACCTATTTATTATTTTTTCTTAATTTTTTAATCCAATGTATTCTAACCATAAATACATATATTTCATCGTCATAACACATTCGTTTGCTCTTCATTAAAATAGCGTTTTTATACATTTAAACAAGTTTACTCACAATACTTATTTTACATATTTCCATTGTATTGACCACACAACATCGTTTGAAAGATCATAGTATCATTAATTTAGACCGAACTACAGTACATGTTTTTCTGTTGGTATTATGATTTTAAATATTCTACTTATTTTTAGATGGGATTATTAATTAAAATTCCGAATTGGTAGCAGATCCCTACCTACTTCTACTCAAATTTTATATCTGTTCAAGATATGCACGTATTCGATGATATTATAAATATTATCTGACACCTAGGTATTTTAAAATCAAGATGTCATTGACACATTTGATTTAAAAAAAAAGGAAAACAAAGATAAGCATGTGGAATTATGAGCAAGGATAAATTTGATGTATTTTTACGTAAAAAGTTATCAATTTTATAAGTGGCGCCATTTGATATTATAAGATTAAAAATATATCTAATGTAATCGAAGCATTTTTTGCCATTGTATACGATAGCGAGCCATTTATCATTAAACAGTTATTATTAATAAATAAATATTTTCTTAATTTATCTGTGAATTCATGGGTTTATTCACTGTCCTATTCATAACTGTATTGTATAATAATTGTATTGGCTCTAAGTTCATTATGGTTAAACAAAAATCAATTTAGATTTCCAATATTTGAGTGTGTTAAAATACTTGTTCACAACTCTTGTTTTTTATCGTTTAGGAGTTAGTTTTACTTTATTTTTATATTTCAACAAAGATGAAGAAGAATATGGAAATCTGGGCTTATGACTGTCGCAGGCTGGTTAAGTGATCACTTAATATATGTAATTAAAACATTCACTATTCTCTCCATGATTGACAACCACATTACTCAAAAATTTCAAACTCCTAGATATATTTATAAATCATTATATTCATGTCACAGTAGATAAGAGTTCACATGTTGCCCATGCCCATCTATGTTGGATTAAGAAAGCTTTTATTAAGCCGAGACCCTTTTATTTGGATGTACGCAAAAATAAAAATCCAGATCACCAATTTGAAGTTCGTATTTTTACTAGGTATTCCATTTGGCGTAAGATAGCGTTTACTAAATAAAAGAACTGAACGTAACACGCACAAACTGATAAATATCCCTTAAAAGTAATACTTTAACAAAGCATAATTACTAATATGACTTTGGTATTATATAAATCTCTTTTTTAAAACATCGTATATCCTGGAAATTTCTTTCATTCGGTAGGTAATTCGCAAGCAGTGGCGTGCCTAGAGTTTAGCAGTAAGGCAAGCCCATTGTTTTTCACATTCGTGAATACATGATGTACCTATAATTTCTTTTTTTCATATCATTCCCAGTATAGTAAGCACCCAGAAAGTATTATAAATATAAACAATGTATTGTAATCATTGTAAAAATATGCTAACATGTAACTTTTGTAAGGTATAGCCATCACCTTGAAATAAAGAAAATGTTCACTATAATAAAATATCTTCCTCAGATATTAACCATAACCAATAAGTACCATCACCATATAATGGCATGCATAGTGTTAAATAATCATACAAGCGCGCGATAATTTAAAATAAGTCATACATTAACTATGTATTTTTAATCATTTGGTCTAGATTTAGTCATTTTTATTTGGAGTTGTTAGGCAATCCGGGCTTTTGGGCTTCTAGGGAAGTACCGCCACTGTTCGCAAGTAACGTACGTACTCATAGGTTTTTAGTATTATACCTTTACTTAACTCCTACTTTTTGTATTTCCCTGATGCGAACGACCGATTAAATATACATATACCTACATGCACACATATACAATACATAAATATTACTTACAATCCTTCTGTCTCGGTCAACAAAACCGATAGATTTTTAAACAGTCCCTCGTCCGGGATTTAAGATGTTCTATAAGTCTACTACTAATAAGATCTGTCTAGACTCGTTAATTTGCCGTATAATATTCTAAAAGTAGTAAATAAAAAAGCGGGTATCCTACTCTCCGCGTTGTAAGGCCTTGATCGTGAAAATCACTTGTAACGATATGCCATGGAACTAAAATATTGACTCGACAAATCCAGACCGATCCGGTCGCCATTGCTGAAGCGGCCATTTTCAAAGGTTTTTTTTTCATAAAATATGTATGTATTTATGTTATGTGTATATAAATTAATCAATACATACGCACCGGTTTAAGATATCTCTCGCAGATGGCAAACAGTGTACGAGGACGTATAAAAATTATGATTTATAATACATTGTTCACAGTAATATTATTAGTGCGTCCTTATTTTTTTATCAAAACATTTTTCAGTAAGTAAAACATTTTGAGTGTCCAAGTACTTGTTCACAAATCTGGGTTTCTCCACTTAGAAGCTATATTTAGATTTTTTACATCTCAACATAGATGAAAAAGAATATGAAAGTCTTGGTATTTACAGATATCGTATTTAGGAATTCCAAAAAAATAGTACCTAGTGTGATTATCAATCATGGGTAGAATGGTGAATGTTGCACGTGTATTAACTGATCACTTAATCAGCCTATGACAGGTCATAAACCCTGTACCCAGACTTCTATTTTCTTCTTTATCTAGGAGTATGATAATTTATTAAAAATATGATTTTTATACAGTTTAGCTATGGGATATCAGCTAATCGTTATATGATCGCGATTTTCAACCATTTCGCCTTGTTAAATCGTTGAAAATATCACATATATAAGTATATGTGCGAAAAAAATATTAAGGTAAAATCACCGTAAGATCCCGATTCTATTAGGTACATATTTTATACACGGAAACATAAAACCGCAGGCATAGTTTGTCTAGTCTATGATCAAGATAAAGCAGTTTTTATCACAATACACAATTGGATGCTGGTAAGGGATAAATATGATTGAAATTATTCTGATGTAAATTTTACTTGTTAAAAATCACTATTTACCCAGTGGTTTTACCAAGCAAAACTTAAATTAAAACCGATAGATATTACCACAAAGTGTCTGCCGAATCAATTAATGAAATCAATTTATGAAATCAATTTATTCTGCCTTTTGCTATTTTGATTTAGATATTATTTCATTAATTGATTCCGCAGTCACTTTGTGGTAAAATCTATCCATTTTTGATTAATGTTTTACTTAGTAAATACCACTATTTCTTAAAATCTACCGTGACACGTGTTTCGACGAATTCCGCATCATTTTCAAACACCGTATGTTACCGTATATAAATTTGAATAAAAATTTCATTAATTGATTAGGTATTTGAAAATGATATTTGAAAATGTTTCGGAATACATCGAAACAAGTGTCACGGTAGATTTTAAAAAAATAGTGGTTTTTACTAAGTAAAACATTAATTAAAAATGAGATATTATTCTCCAATCATCTATGTTACTTATTTAATATTTGACCCATCATTCCGCTTAATTGGGACATCGAAATAATATCTCAATTGGGCTAAATCTCAAAGAACCAAGACTAAATCAAGGAATTAACAGTAATTTACATCGTTTTGTTGAATTTGATTGAATGATAAATAGAAGATATTCATAATAATCAGTTGAATTTCTTCCTAACAATTTATGACGGTTAACCATTATGATTTTAGATCATACCCATAGTTATCATGCGCAATGAACTGATATTTAATTATAAATAATATAAAGTCGATTAAGCTTAAAATAAACTTGACAGTATCTTTGAGATATTTTTTTTAGTATTATTTCATTATTATTATAATAAAAAAATGCTTTTTTTAAGAGCTGCCTTGGTAAAATACTTTTCTTATCTTAATATTTATTTATGACAGATAACAAAGTATACATGTACTCATCACTAACACAATCACACATATTCGTCGGTGGGACATTAAGTATAGCAGTGATAAAAATCTTCTAGAAAATAGCATATGCATATATGTACTTACAATGATTTTTACATACCTTATATCAGAATGTGTAAATATTGTTCAATATAAAAAGATGTGTTTTACATACCAATGTTTAGTATGCATATCATTTCCTGTAACATTTAAAATAAACAATACATTTCCTTTGTCATTCTTAATCTAAAAGTAGGGTTTTGATAATATGAATTCCTATGATAAAAAAGATAGTCATATTCTTCTTCTTCATCATTTGCTCTCGTCACAGTTATCGTGATGAAATGTTGAACGTTGGACCATTTTGTTTTACCTGTTACTGCCAGGTTGCGACAACAATCATACCACGGGGTAATAACCACAACTAGTTAACACTTTTTATCCGACTTCTTAGTGTAATGGTCAGCACGCTCGGCTACCGTACCGGAAGTCCCGGGTAACATATTTGACGCATAGGTATACACGAAAACGACGCTATGTTAATTATTATTATGCTATGTTAAATATTATATTTTTTTAGCATTTGTGGCTAACTCTAAAAGACATGGATTTAGAAGTAATTGCCACTCTATATAATAATTAGTCAACGCAAAAACGCTAACACTTTCATGCTTGATAAATGTACACCTACATAAAACGACTATACAGGGGTGGGCTACCAATTTTTTTAACAAGGGGCTCGCGGGTATTATTCGGAGGGGTTTGGGGGAGGGGGGAGGTATTTCATTTTGTTTTAACTATACAAAATACATAAAAGTTAAAAATAATAAAAATTCTTTAATTCAACAAATCAAATATTTAGCAATTGTATTTACCTACCTCATATTTTAAGAATGAATGTTCCAAGATTTGTTTAAAATGTTTTATTAAAAATATTGATTAAAAATGTTTTCTATGTTATAACGAAATTAATTAAAAAAATTAAATCATAAGCTCGGGCTGTAGGGAGCTCGGAGGGGCTCGCGCGAGCCCCTCCGAGCCCCCTACAGCCCACCGCTGCGACTATATATATATATATACATATATATATGTATATATGTACATATATATATATATATATACATATATATATATATATATATATATATATACATATATATATATATATATATATATATATATATATATATATATATATATATATATATATATATATATATATATATTTATATATATATATATATAAATATATTTATATATATATATATATATATGTATGTATATACATATATATATATATATATAAATATATATATATATATATATATATATATATATATATATATATATATATATATATATATATATATATATATATATAAATATATATTTATATATATATATATATATATATATATATATATATATATATATATATATATATATATATATATATATATATATATATGTATATATATATATATATATATATATATATATATATATATATATATATATATATATATATATATATATATATATATATATATATATATATATATATATATATATATATATATATATATATATATATATATTATATATATATATATATATATATATATATATATATATATATATATATATATATATATATATATATATATATATATATATATATATATATATAATAATATACATATATATAATTTGTGGATTAAGTACCCACCTACTTAATACGTAGATTAATATTGTATAATACCATTTGTCTACATTGAACCGGGATTATCCTGGTAGAGTATCTATACTTACTTAAAAATAATTGTTTATTTGACAATTTATTAACGTAATAAAAACCAGTGTTGTAGTTATAATAATAATTATTATCTGGTACGATAATCCATTTAAAAACTTACACGGGTGAAACCGCATCGATTAGTGATTTCATTCGTTTATCGTATGATTAATATATTATAATATTTTTTGCTTGTAATTCCTCGAATCAAATGTGGGTTTTCAAATTAGCAGACGATAAGTTGTATGTAGGTATCTAAAAAGTTAATATACATAAATTAAAAAAAAATATATATGTTCAATGCCGGTTTTTTTGGGACACAAATAACATTCTTAGAAAATTACGAGTTGTTACACAGTTTTACACGCGTTTTTATAATTAATATACTTAGAGGAAGTGTTTGAGACTTATTTAAATATTGATAACTTTTTATTTAAAAATTATAGGTACGTTAATAGATAACGGAGCTTAAATTAAAACTATGATTTATTTAAAAAAAAAAACTACGAATCACATTTCCACGCTGCTACAAAAAAGAAAAAAATTATATTAAACCCCTCGAAATAATCACACTAACGTAGGAGTGTGTATGTGTAATACATATGTACCTTCGTATTGAAAAATCTTAAGCCCTCCCAACATACACGGCCTTTTTAAAAATTTAGTGTAATATCTTATTCCATCTAAAATAACCATAATCAATTAATACTATTAACTTTAACGAAATCATGAAAATAACCCTGAACGATAAAATTTTATGTATTATATTATACATCAGATAAAATCGTCTTCCTTATCTAAAATATTCAAATAGTTACAGCGCGTTATGTATTTTAATCTCTACCTTTGGGATAGTACCTACTCACTTTTCCGTGCTCTTTCTTTTTTGATTTCCTTAATAATACAGTTGTGTTGGCAACACTTGCACGGTCCGCGCCATCTTGAATGATATGTAGAGATGGGTTAGATGGCCAGGTATAAGAGACTGCCTTCCCGGCCATAAAATATATTATCTGAAATTCGCAATGGTATTTTTGATTCATATAGGTTTATGTACTCGTATATCTCCTTTATTTATTAAGAGGATCGCAGAAAGTGACTGCCTACTTATACTTAGGGCTGAAGCACATTACAAATTGCCTTTTTAACCTTATATGTAATATTGATGATGAATTATAACTCGTATCCGAATACACCAGCGACCCAACTTACTACGCGTATTAGTACATCAACAACAGTTTTATTTGCTCGAGGCATATTTTTTTGTAGCCGTTTCCATTTTAAAATATCTGTTTATCTGTGTGTAAATCTATAATAAGTGAATTTAATCATTAGTATTTCTTTATTATTTACTAGTACGTAATTACATGGCTAATAGATGTTTTGGAATATTTATTGGCTCAATCATATTTTTATTATTTTTTACTAACTCAAATAGTTGTCATTAGAGATTCAGCGACGAATGAATTAACTAGATTAATTGAATTTTTTGCCAAAATAGAGATGTGAATATTTCGAGTAGGAGTACTTTAACACGTAGGTACCTAAAGTAAATCAAAACTGGTTTTTTGTATTATTATTATAATTATTACATAGTCTTTACTGCAACAAATATATTCAGAATGATTTAAAAAAATACATGTGTGTACAATGTTATGAGTGTCAAATTTTTGTTAAAAAAATCTGAATTCCCTCCACTTTGGCGTTATTTACTACATATCAAAACTTTTTATTTTTATTGATATCTCAACAAGTCTAAGCATCAATGGGTTTGCGTCCTGTGGTAGGTTAGTTTTAAGTGATCACTTTTTACACTTACATAAAGTGATCACTTAAACCAACCGATTGCAATTCAAATTTTCAAAAACTAAATCAAACGATTCAAATCGCGAATTTAATGGAATTATGATGGCAAAAATTCTTTTTGATACTCAAAAAATATTATTTTTAGTTTATCCTTTAGTAAAGTCGGATTACAGACTATTCTGCACGTACAATAAAGATAATAAAGTATTTTATACATGCAGATAACAATGTTTTTTTAGCATACCATGAAAATGATTCTTAATAAATCTTCACTTTCTTACGTTTCATTATGGAATTCGCGTCGTTTTGGTCTCATTTTCAACCGTAAGTTAACATAACTAATAGTTACTTATCTCCTTATCTGCTCAAATAATTCATACTCCTTCCATAAAATATGCTAATGCTACATCGTGAACCGCTCGACATTATTAAACGGGCATATAATCTATGATTCACGAATAAGAATAACATTTATAAAGTAAGTAGCAAACGAGAAATTCCTCTCTGAACATAGAGAAAATCATAAGGTTCGGCTTAAAAAAATAAATACCAAAGCAAATTAAAACTAATTTATTTAAGATAGTTACATAAGTTAGATGTCCGCCTCCATAGTGTAATGGTCAGCGCCCGGCTGACGTTCTAGAGGTCCTGGATTCGATTCCCAGGGGGGGGTGGTGGCAAACAAATACAAGTGATTTTTTCAATCTTATATTTATTCAATGTTACTCGAAGCGAAGGGCTTATCACCTTTACTTCATATGTTAACGATCAAGATAACTCTACGTTTATACGATGCAGTAACTTATGCACCATTGGGTGCGGATAAGGATTTGAAGAAGACGATAATAATAACAATAATAATTGGGTTATTTATATAGCATCATTTCCATAAAATACTACCTCAAGGATGCTTGTATATTGATGTTCTCCTAATTCGTAATACCATTTCATAACTTATGCGATAGTATTTTTTGAAATAAAATAAAAAGAAAAAAAATTCAAAACTCATATAATATTTTTTTAGTAGTTGAAATAATCATTTTAAAGAATTGTGAGATAAAGATTTCTCACAATTCTTAAAGAAATGATTTTAAAGAGATAGATTTTAAAGAAATGTGAATTATAATTATTCGTATCAGAACGCAGCTTTACAATAGATTTTAAATCATTTGTATTTATTGATTTAATATTCTGCAATAGAAAAGGGCCTTGGCCATATAGAGAGAAATATTTAAATTTGATGCGGCGCAGAGATGTGATTTGTATCCAGTGGACCACGGGGTCGTCTGGAACAATGGTAATCTGGCATGAACGTATTGTCTTATTAGGGAATGCACTGATTATATTACCCACTTGAATGTGCAGTCGAACCTTGCTCGAGTCGAGCAGATATTCACAAGAAGATATTGCAAACGTGACCAATCTTAATTCTTTATTTTTGCAAACTACGTAGCGTAAGAACGAAATGCTGCAGTTTTTTTTATAAGCATCTAAATGAGAATTCTGTGTTAATTTCGCTTTTATTGTTTTACAACATTTTGAGTGCGCCCAAATACATGTTCAAATCTGGATTATCTCCAATTACAGGAGTTATTTTCATATTATTTTTTGACATCTCATCAAAGATGAAGAATAATATTTTATGAATATTATATTTTCTGGCGTTTCTCATGCGTGTATTATATCACGTATCTACTAGAAAAAGAGTTTCTGCTCAATAAAAAGCTTATTTTCAACTCACCAATAGATGTCTCTAATGAAGTTCAAGTGATTCAAGAACAATGTTTCAAAATTGGTTCATATGTATTAAACTTCCATGAATTTGAGTAGTGTGGTTGTCAATAATGGGTAGAATTGTTGAGTGTTACACGTGTGTAAAGTGATCACTTAAACAAACCTATGACGATCGTCAGCCATATTCTTCTTTCTTCTTTGATGAGATGTCAAAAAATAGTATTTATTTTTTTAACTGAAGATGCTCCTAAGAATATGATTTTCTCTAAATTTTACATTAGTCATATTTTAACATTTTAAATCATAGTAATACCGATTAGTCGGCATTAGTAGGGTAAGTCGACTAATCGTCTATTTCCGGCTAGCGAGTAGCGGGTGATTATTTGGTTTAGTCCAAAAAAATTATTTGATAAAAGATATATCGGCTCGTAAAAACATGATTTTTTAAAAGTAAAATAAAACTAATAATCACCTTTTTTGGTTAAGCGCTTCCCCGCCAAAATATTCCGTCGACTGGTGGAAGGAAATTGGTAGAATGCCCCTCATAGAGAATTTCCCTTCTATTAAGGACTTAAGTACTCCCTAGAAAACCTCACCAGTACCTACATACTGAGGGAGAGGGGTGGTACCGCCATTATTGGGAATACACACTCTTGAGTTATACGCTGAAAATGTTTTGATTTTATCTATGATCTGTGTAATTTAACATACTAATCTCGTCAACTATCTACTTGCTAAAAGGCAACATTTCTTCACTCGAGTTGTGATATTAATCTATGGATTAATAATTATTCTATCAAGATAATCTATGGTAAACTGGTTGTCAGTCATGTTCAATGTTCAGTTACAGTGAGCAGATAAATTTAACACATAATGTAAATTTCCTTCACCGTGTGATTTACATTAATTTGCAATCTGCAGAAATATTGAACTGGTAAATAAGCCCTTTTCTCGAAATTTATTTTGCTCTTGTTAAGCAATAAGAGGTCCTCAGGGCAGTTGGGTGCATAACCGGATTCTGACAATTGCGCTTAATATTTATTGAACCTAAATTTGACATAACTGACCTTTGTGTTTTACATTGTAATACATGCATTGTGTAAACCAATGCTGTATTATTATTTTTTGTCGTTCACCTTATTTATGCGGAGAATAATAAATTGTTGACCTTGTTAAAAAAAATTAATCTGATTCCAGAACACTGTTAGAGGAAAAGTTAAATTGGTTGTAAAAAAAAAACAATTTTCAAGGTTTCTTTTGAAATTAATCAACCATTATGGCGCTTTTTCTTAGGATGTTAGAGAGGATGGATCGTCAAACTGATCTGTTTTTAGAGACATATACTCGTACATAACATACTTTTACTTTTTCACTTCTTCGGTTTTAGGCATATGTGAATTGTAAATCAGTTTCACCTCTATGATACGAAATTGAAGTTTTTTCTATGGATATTCATATTATATTTAAAAAAAGAATGAGTTAATATTGTATGTAGTTAAGCACGTGTGGTAGAATTTGCAATTTTCTTTTATCTATGCATCTTCCTCAGGAACCGGGTAGGTACCGCTGTATCTCTCTCAATGCCTATCCCGCGGAATGGTAGAACATTTCCCGCGTTAATTAAATTGCGCGGGAAGCCGCAGGCGCGAGCAGCTTTATGCCTTTTCGCGTCTCGGAAAGGCGACGAGTTAAATGTAGCGGTTAAGTGAATGGCCGTGTTTGGTTATTTCGCGGCAATAACCCGCAGGTGACGTTTACGACTCGCTTCCAGGGTTTACCGTCGATTCTTTTCCCACCCCTAAAAAAACAAATTAAAATCCTGGAAACCCTATCTATGACGTAGTTAGCCAATAAATTTGTTATTGAATGTTTTAAATCATCTCTCAAAACTGTTCTAAAGGAACCCCTTGAGTGGATCTACGCTGAAAGCAAGCGAAGTGTCGTCCGATAACTGCCCGAACCTAAATATATCTTAAGCTTCTATACAAGTCTTTCAGCGAGTAAACTTATTAACTTAGCAAAATATTAAAATAAATTCATTCTTAGGGGTAGTGAACTAGAATTGTTGTTTTTTCATAATCGTTTTTTGTTCAATTAAGTGATATTTAAATATATAAAAAAAATGCGAGTAAAATTGCTGTGAATAAACCCCAAATATAGTATATCCAATAAAAAACCGACAATTGCGATACATATGTACTTTTATTTTATTTATAAATATATATATTTTTTTTGAGGAAATCAAATCGTCTATAATTTAAAAAATATGTAAAATCAAAGGTCATTAATTGTATATTAATAAAATAAATCAATGTTCGTGTCTATAGTCAGCGCGTTTGCAAAACGTGGGCCGGAGGTCCCGGGTTTGATTTCCAGGTGGGTCTAAATAAATAAAATATGAAAACATATGTAGTTGCTTCTTTTTTAAAAATTTAATATCACCCTGGACTGGTACTTTAAGCATAAGACTGATAAATTTACCATCGTGTAATTACGATCATTTTAACATTGCATCAATTTGATGCAGTGCCTTATGTACCATTTGGTGCTGATAGGGGTAAGAAGAATAAGACAGTGATAACAAATAGAGATCAAATTTTAAGAAAAAGTATTCATTCATGTTGAGTAAAACCGTCTAGGTACTGTTATTAGCCATGAATATATACACGTCTAGCTTTTAATTATGAAATTGTAGGTGTAAGACTAATTTAAATAATACTATAATAACAACAGAACGCTTTTATAAGTAATGGGATATAAATTTTTATAGAAACAAGAAGTGCTTTGTGCATAAATTAAACAGTTATTATATGTTTTCACAGCGAATTAAAATGACATCATAAATATTATAAAAGGGGCATTGATTAATTATACGAATCGAAAACATATTTTATAAATAGCATTGAACGAGAAAATCGTTATACTGTACTAACTACCGTTATAATATGAGTGTGTATCAGACCAGCTATAAAGTTTAATAGGCGTTAATTATGTTTATTTAACACTGTATTATATTTATTACACATCATTCTAAATAGGTCTAATTCAAAGAGATCGAATACTCATCTATTCTCAAAAATACCCTCCTAATTGACTAATTTTATGATGATTAAAATGTTTTAGATATATTTTTTATAATATATTGGGGTCGGCTGTAAAATTAGAGTGAAATAATATCATAAACCGTGATTGTATTATAAAAGGCTGAACAAACAGAATGAGCCGCAAATTGTGCCGCTACGCCTTGAGGTTTGGAGCAAGGATCATGGTATTCTAACATGTCTAGAATGTGTAAACAAGATACGAATTCAGTAGATTAATATTATAAAAAAGCAAAACCTTTCACACAACGATTTAAGATTTTTACCTATTCTGAACAATTTTAAAACGCCAAGAATTATAAGACATTTCTTGGTAGAACTGCATTTTATATAATTAAATAACAACTATATACATAGTTATTTCCTAAAAACATATTTTTTTGACCAGTGATTGAGTTTTGTCATTACCAACATCATCAGACTGGTGGGACCAGTTAGAGTAAGAATTATTAGATTTAAGTTTTGTTCTGACATTTCTTGGTGGAACTGCATTTTGTATAATATGATTTAATAAAAAACCATATTCAAAGTTTTTTCCACATATATTTTATTACTGGTAAGACCAGTCTTATGATGTTGGTAACGATGAAACCCGGCCACTGGTCAATTAAAATATATGTGGAAAAAACTATATTTGTAGTTGTAATTTTATTCCAGTAAGAATTACACTAAATACCAATAATGCCACCAAAAATATAATCGGCTACTTTCCTTAATTTTTATGATATTTTTTTTACTTGCAATCAATTTTTTAAAACAGATTCTTTTTTCGATATTTTATTTTTGATTGATTTATTTACAATATGCTAATTTTAATTCAAAATCGCGTTTTTTTTATATTCGAATTATTTACTACAATTCTTAAGTGTTAATAAAATAGATTTCGTATTTATATTAAAACTAGAACTTTTTAAAGAAAAATAAAAGAAAAGTTATGAAAATACAAAAAAACACGATTTTAGGTATGGACCAAAGCAAAAAAAATAGTAGGGTCATATAGTCTTTGGTCAGATGATTAGACTTCTAAATATGGATCAGCGTCGGGTCTTAAATAAATATTGCGGGTTGTATAAAATATAAATGTGTATCCTGACTGATTGTGCGAGAGGCTTCATTCCCCGAGTGGGGGTGATGGAAGATGCCGATCGCTAGAGCCTTCTAAACGGGCTGTTGATGTCGGCCGATTTATTGTCGATTTCTTTTACGGTGTGATTGTAAAACAATTAGGTAACCGCAGATGGGGAGGTCGGTCTATTTGATAGCGTTGGGTGAAAACAAATAAGACGTACAGAACGGATTATCATTACGTTTTGGTGCAATAAAAAAACGCCGTATATTCTTTGATAATATATTCTGTAGCCGCTAGATAATTTTACTGCTTCGGACGCATTTGGAAATATTTTGTTTGCTTTGCATTACATTATTTGAGTTTTTTTCTTGAATGTTTTTTTTTTTATAGATACTTACTTTGTGGGACATTTTATAAAACTTAAAAAAAAACTAGATCATTTCTTAACCACCTTTATTTTTCGTAGTTTTCTCCAATCGGTTTTGACAAGAACATTTTCATTTTCAGGAATGGACAAGCATATGTCCATCTCTGAAGATGACAAGGTTCTTGTCGAAACCGGTTGGGAAAAAGTATCAAAAGTAAAAGTGGTTAAAAACAATATTTTAGTTTAATTTTATAAAAGGCTAGGAGTTGTTGTAATACGAAGAGAAATATGTATGTTTATTTCCGAAACTGATAGAAATAAAACAAAAACACTGAGAGAAATATGTAAACACTTATTAATCACTGCAGCAGTCTTCGTTTGAATAAAATAACTGTTTAAAATTTCAGCATATAATTATTGTAACTTTAGTTGATATTCAACAATAGATATGGGGTATGGTTAAAATTGATCTGACAGCAATGAAATTGATTAGATAAAGTCTTACGAAATTTGATTTAGAATTCTTAACATTTTTTCTAAAATGATAATATCCGGTGTATTTTTTATACTGTAATAACAATAAAATGTGTTTGATCATGTGCTAGCCATTTATTGTGTCGTATGCCCGATATCACTGAGTTATCACAGTCTTAAATCGTTAAGAGTTTATTTAAGAATAAGATAAAATATAAAACTTCAAGTCACAAGTATAAAAATAACAATACTGAAATTATTTACTTTTTAATATATTGATATTGATGTATTGTATTTTAATACAAACATTATGTAACGGTTGGATTTACATAATGTTATCGCGGGATACTGTTGGACATGTCGGAGCGCTAATGTATTTAGATGATTAAACGCCAAATCCCCAAATATAAATCTTGTGTACTTTGCGTTTTATTACTGTCATGTTAAATGAAACTATATACTCAGAACTTATAGAACCGCCGCTAGATCGATTTTAGCGAAATAATTAGCATGTTCTAAAAATTAGCACAATTGATGTATCTGTATTAGTACCTAGTACGGTAAAGGTCATCGCATCACATACAAATAACATTTACCTAGTATAAATCATACCAAGTGAAATTTACCTACTTCGTAAAAGTTAGCATGTGCTGTAAAACAAAAAAAATTATAACTTACACAGATTGATATTTATATATGTGGCAAGGTTCTGAAACCTCATATTGGTTTTCAGTCTTTGCGATATTAGTTAGTACCCAAATCTGAACAGTATGATTTCTAACCGAAAAATTATTCAATTATCATAATTTTTGTATGTTAACTAGTTGTACCCGACCACCCGTTGCTATTGTTATGCACATTTTTTAAATATGTTTGGTTTCACTATGCAATATAAAGCAATGAAAAAAAAATATATGAAACGGCAATGCAATTGAAACTTTAAAGTCAAGTCCGCCCTAGAGCAATGTTAAGTATTGAATACGTTGTTGTTGCGTTCAACAGATAGCACTGCCATATTGGCCAAAAAAGGTCTTTGAAAAATAAGTTTTTACTGGTTACAGGTAAAAACACATGTCACATGTATATTTAAAAAAGAAGCGCGTGTTCGAACGTAACATTTTATTAAAATTTCAAAGTAACCGGCTTATAACTTTGGGAGATTTAAGATTTTGAAAAAATGAACTTTCACATTTTTATTTATATGAAAAATACTAATAGAACGTCGTGGGAATTTGGACGTAAGTTCGAGATTTTATATTAGTTTAAAGTAAAAATCAATTGCCGTAAACAAAAACATTTTTTTTTTCACTCTGCAAATTATGTAATTGTCTCTAATTTCATAATTAGATTTTGCGAATAACTGAATTTTTGGTTATGGCGGCAGTACAATGCGTGTACGCATATTATTACGTTGTGGATATTTCTCCAGTGGTGGCCGGAACCCCGATGACTGCATAGAAAATGGAAACTTTTCCCCGCCATTGTTTCACCGGCAACAAAAGAAACGATCACCACAAGATGGCCGTCTATCGCCAAACCGCAACAAAAAGGACCGGTTTATTAAATAGAAGATCATTTTGACTTACATTTCATAATATTTGTAATGGATAGTTGAATAAGGGGCGGCCGAATCGCCTTCGCAAAGGGAAGAAAGGGCCCCGGTTTTGAATAAAAAAACATGACAAACGAGTGAGGTGCGACGTAAATATTTGTAAGGCCCGCCCGCCGCGAGGGCACCTGAAACCAGCGCCCCTAAAACTCGGGAAAGGTAAAATGCCTTTGCGAACTATCTTGAAGCTTCAACATCACAAGGTGATGCGATGCAGAGAGGTAGACTGTGTCAGAATGCAGCTTCAGAGCGTATAGAGAGAAATTGCAAGATTTCCTGCTTTTGAACGAATCGGAGACCGAATACTTGAAAAATAACACTTTAAAATGTTGACAGTCAGATATTTTGTGCTACTGTTACAATTTATATTGAGAATATTGATGTGATGTGATATATGATATGACCATACGATACATAAATTAAATTACAAAAAAAACTCTAAATAAAATCATAATTTAAAGGTGTCTTAACTTGATGAAATATGTAACGATCTTCTCTCTTTTTATGAAAGAAGCTGGAAGTCTGAGCATCTCAGTTCTCATCAATTGTCTTCACCTGCTCCTTACCAACTTTATTCGCCTCATAAATTTGTTTAACCGTTTTTTCTCACTCATTCGTTTCACATGTCCAAACCATCTCAACACACCTTTCTTAAATTGATCGATAATGCTTGTATAATAAAATAACAACTTTACAGTTTTTTGGACATGAAAATTATATAGTTATTATTTTATCATAAAAATGCAGTTCCGCCAAGAAATTTCAGTCTAGAACTTAAATCTGATAATGCTTATATAAAATTATAATATAAACATATTTTTTGTTGTTAATATAAACAACTTATCATTACTTGTATGTGTATGTCCGATAATCCTGTAATCAGAAAATGTAATAATACTTTTTATTTAATTTGTTATCGTAATATTTATTTTGTCACCTTACGATTTAGTTGTTGAAAAGATTGAGGACTGCTGGAGAAAGATCCTAGGTATGTTGGGAAGGAACATTTTGCATTCTGAGACATCGGGGTTTTGCAGAAAGCGAATGCTTCCACTATTAAAGTTGATTTATTTATAGACTTATCGGAAATCATTACATACAAACACCGTTGTGTATAATAATTCCTCAGAAATTTAATTATCTACAATTTAAATGGCCATCTTTTTTTATTGAATTCTCAAAATGAAAAACATTGAAATAATGGTAAAAATTTGAAATTTCTTTATTTATTGATTTGGCGTTTAATTTGTAGAGCTCCATTTTAATTTATGTATTAATTTTAAATCAAACACAGATTTTTTGAGTCTACAAGTTGTATTTTATTAACAAAAACACATAAAAAATTATATTGTGACAATTGTTTCGCCTTGTTAGGGCATTATCAAACGAATGTGAAGATCAAATGCTAAATTATTCATAAATTATTGCTGCGCGTGTTAAAACTGTAACTTAGAATTGTATAGCTACATAAGGACCGTTGTCCATTTGACATTAATACATAAATTTAATATAGTAAAATGATTTAAAATTAATACATAAATTTAAAATTTCTGATAACTCCTCAAAATAAACATTTAAAATAATTCTGAAATTTACTTATTTACAATTTAAATGGCGATCTTTTTTTTTATTAAATTGTCAAAATGTATTACATTGAAATGATGCTAAAATTTTAAAATTGGTTTATTCATTATGGTACCTCCTACATTACATGCAATCCTTATGGTTTATTTATCATTTTTAAGATCGTTATTACATCGACTTTTCTGCGTCAAATCATCGCATCCCCCATTTATATAAATATCTTATTAATTGATTCGGCAGTCACTTTGTGGCAAAATCTATCCATTTTTTATTTAAATTTAGCTTGGTAAATACTTCGTAACAATTTCTTAAAGTCTATTGTGACACGTGTTTCGATGTATGCGGTGGTGATTGAAAATAATGCGGAATGAAATACGTGTCAAAATAGATTTTTAACAAATAGTGGTTTTCACCATGTTAAACTTAATTAAAATATGTAAATATCGTTTTATTGTACTAAATATACTCCATTTAAAATATATGGCACGATGGTTTTAGGTTGATTTACATCAAATTGATATTTACCTTACTGGTATTAACGATAATTTGCCTGGAAAGGTTCAATATCACTGAGTAGGATTAACAGATTGTCAATATTAGGGAATACAATGATTGATGACAGAAGTAAATATTGTGTACTAATCCGGTAGTTAACACTATAAGTTGTAAATAAAACCGTTCTTATCTTCACTTCAATTGGATGTGGCAATTTTATAATTTTAATCAAGCTGATTAATAAGGAATCAATAATTTTTATAAATTTTGTATTTTATGATCTTTTCTGCTACGTAAGTTGATGTTATAGATAAACATAGAGATTTATAAATACAGCTAAATGATAGAAGAATATAGAAAAGAAAAGCTTTCTACCACGATCTATTTTAAATATAAATATCATTACGTTTATACTTTCAAAACGAGATTCGTATTTATTTATTGGAAAATTTATCTAGTGCCGTTTTCGTGGGAAATCACCTCGAGGGCACTCATAAAAGAACAATATTTATGAGTACACATACCCTGTGTTGAAACATATTTTTTTCGATAGCATTGTTAAATTCATTCACAGGACTCATGTAAAACCAACAGCAGAATACAGCTAATGAGAAAACTGTTTTCATCTCAAATCTAGCTCAGTTCTGCCGCCAAGATCCAAGGTCAGTCCCTATCCGTTTGTCGCGCGTTTTTTCATAGATCCGATAAACAGGGACGTTGCTCCACTCGGTCCATTGTTATCTGCGGTCCGGGGTCCGAGAGGGGTCCAAATTAAAGGGCTATATATCAGGAGGCCGCGGGGGCCGACCACACGCCGGGGACAAGTGCTAAACCAGAGAGATTTACTATTCTCGGAGACTATTAGCACTGTTTCATCCTGGGTGTACCGATGCGGTGGACAAAGATCTATCGCATCCGAACACATTTTTATTTGTAGTCCTACCGCTGTTTCGTAACAATTTTTCTTCTAAACCCTGATCCAGAATTAAGAACCATATGAATAGTTTATCTCTTTCACCTTCGAGCTTTTGATTTGATGGCTTGTTTTTTATATTGCTCCTTTGGTTTGTGGTGTTGCCGCGAAGACGGGTGGGCCAGATTTTATCTCGGAGACGCTTCTCCACGCTTTGTAATAAACGATTTAACACTTTGACCAACGGGTAAAATAATGTCTTTTAATTGCCGAAGGAGAGAGAGAAGGGTGTTTTCTTTTTACTCGGTGCCGTGAATTTAGCGGTTGGATGGAGAGCACAATGGTCCCATTACTGTTACCCGCAGTAGATAATCGGTACCCAGTGCTCGCGTGCTGTTAGGATGTTTTCTCACAATTCGAGAGGGTTGTAACATGTTTGGGTATACTTAATGATTTTACAATGGATTGAATTCCTTATCAGCGTTTCCGAGTATTTGTATAGGGTCGTAACTTATAAACTTTTAGGCTATTTAAGTTATGGGGTGCTTTTTTATCGGGTCCAAAGCGTTGTTCGTTTATAGATAGTAGCGGAGCTTTATTGTAAATCGATGTTAAGTTTTTATTGTTTGAAGACTTTAACATTATAGAACAACACGATACGATGTGTTTAGTAACCGCCTCACGTTTTAACACCGCAGTTTATCGAACACTAGTTGCTCTGCATACAAGATGACATCGTATATGGTGAAAGGTAATTACCAATATCAATTACCTTTTTTTAGTATTGGTCAATGTATCGGCACCTGTACTCGGCAGGTTATTGATGATAGATTGAGTATAAACAGGTTTAGTGATAATTATACACTTAGATAGAAATTGCTCACACTTGAGTTTACAGCTTCAGCCAGTTTAAAGGATTACTTTTCCGACGGACATTTAAAAAAATAAATTATTCATATCATATTCTTATGGGATTTAAAAACAAATTTGAGATACTTACTACAAGAATTATAGGCACAAAGTTTTGGGTTTGTATTCCGGAAGATTAAATGGCTTTATGCTGCTAATTTAATACTTATTTACAAAAAATAAACCTAATAGAGATCTTAGTCAGGCTCCATAGTGTAGTAGTTAACGCATTTGGCTTCAAGGCTGGAAGTCCCGAGTTCGATTCCCAGGTGGGGTCAAAATTAATTTCAGTTTTTTTCACTTACGTATTTATTTAATACTCTGGACTGGTACTTGAAGCCTTAGGCTGATCATCTTCCTTTTATATGATTAACGATCAATTTGAAAACAAATCATTTTGATGCAGTGCCCTATGCACCATTAGGTGCGGCTGAGGGTAAGAAGAGATAATTAATGTTTGATGATTCGATTACAACATTTTGAGTGAGTCCAAATACTTGTTCACAAATCTGGATTATCTCCAATTATAGGAGTTATTTTTCACATTATTTTTTAATAAACTTAAACCAGCCTATGACAGTCGTAATTGCCCAGACTGCCATATTTTTCTTCATCTATGTTGAGATGTCAAAGAATAATATTTAATTTGATTTATTATTGTAATTAAAAGGGTGTTTGAACGGTGATTCCATCGATTCTCGTTGTCACCACTTATCGGCAAGTATTCCAGAACAAGTATAAAAAGTAGACGTAACGCCTGTGAGGCATGAGCATGAGATTCTTGAATGAAGGGGGCAGAAAAAAAGGCTTTGATCGGTGGATCGGTAGGAGCCTGCTACGTCAATTACATTCCTTCCCAACCAATAGGCTCCCTTACCTCGTGAAGAGCGAGCAATGTCCGTCCGGAATAAATTGCTACCATTATGAAATCCGACAACGGAAAAAAATCACTCATCTATCTACAGTCTAACTATCCGTAATAAATATCATACACACAGACCATTTTTTTAGTTTGTTAATTTAAACACTAGTTTCTCAAGAACTAGAGATTTTCTTATCAACATAGGAAAAAACAAGCTGTTTTATTTTCATTACAAACTGTTGCAGTTTGTATGTTCAGATGAGAACATCTGGAGTTCTCGAAATTAGTCGTGTCGACATAAAAAAGTGATCCTATAAAAGTGTTTAATTTTATATACATGTATACATTTCAAGGTTTTTGAATTGTGTGACCTGAAATGAATTGATAAAAATATACAAAACGCTCTTGAGGCAGTACTTTCAGAAAACAGTGCCACATAATTTAAAGACTATTATTTTGATTATTCCAATTGATATCCGAAGAAAATAAAGGTAATTTTAAAGAAATTAATAAGATTTTCGTTTTTAGCGCCATAGAGCTTAACTTGTAAAAGCTTCAAATTTCTACCTGAATATCTTTCGTTGCTCTCCTAAACTGCCCTTTAAATACCTTTATCTTAATATAAGACATCCGAGACGATGTGTATCTTGGCGGATCTTCTCCCTTACTAGTTCGGAGCCGTGACCATCGTCTGTTTCGTTCTTTCCCATGCTTATTTCAACTTTTATTTCTCCCTTTCTCAGGTGCACTGGGATCGGTGACTTTAGTTGTTTAATACGATGGGATTTGTTACTAATATGCCCCGACGGGAGTCGAACTGGAGATCCGTTCAAAGTTATTAGCATTTAATTCAGAAGTTGAATACAAATTCAAACAGGATGTTAGGATGTACAAAATTAAAAAAAAAAAAACTACATTAGCCACTTAAAAAAAAAAATCAACACTTGAATATACCACTTGATGAATTTTATTTTTATATAAGACTAGTTTCGTAAACTTATACATTTTTTCACCTTCTGATAAAAATTAAACTCTTTTAATTTTTACCAGAAGATTAAAACATCTGTAAGTTTTCGAAACTAGTCGTATATAAAAATAAAACTCATTTAGTGGTATATTCAAGAGTTTAATTTTGAAAAAAATAATCAACACGTCATTCCACAAAGTGAATGCCGAATCAATTAATAACACATTAACTACGTTACAATTATAACTAAAGAACTTCATAAAATAATAATTATGAGCTTGTTTTACTCTCGTGCATCATGTCTCTTTTTAAACCTTATTGATAAGGTTTTTTTATTGACAATATATCAGGAATATATTTTAAAATTATTTTCTTACTAAATACCATAATTTAATATGCAAATAATACATAACACAAATGCGGCTACGTCCTATATGTGGAGTATTAATAACTTGCGTCAATTTTGTAAATTGATCTGGTAAGGCTCTTTCAATGTGCTACTTAAAGCGGGACAAATGGTACATGTAATAATTTAATTCATAATACTGATACCAAAACAAAGGCTAGTAAATCAATGTAATTAATGGAGATAATAATTGCACTAGGAAAATGATATAATACGAATTGATAATATTATTTATTCTTACATATGAAAATTTTAATTTCATTTTACAATGAATCTTTTATGTGTGCAGTTTTTTCGCAAATTTAATACTAAAATAGCAATATTTACAGTAATTTTCTTTAAAAATATATTTAAAAAAGATAAAAGTACCCGTTTTGCGTCGTTTAAGCCACTGGAAATTCTCCCAAATTATAGACATATTTTGTTTTATTAAAACACGAGAAAATGAAGGCAGACTTCATTTCATGCATAAAACTGTATAAATAACACATCATGCCCATAACATTTAAAAATGAAAGATTAATTTAAATTTGCAGGTTTTTAATACTTGCGTTTACGTGTTCTCGATGTACTTTCTCTTAAAACCATGCTCCGTGAACAGATAAACAACGCTAAGCGACTGATTTACCGGCATCAGAGAGCTATTTTTCAACTAAAGTGTTTGGTTTAAAAAATCATCGCTCAGTCTGAGTTCCATCAATCGTTATAACTTATTTCAACAAAATCCCAACAGGTGTATCGGAGATCACTCGCCGCGGAAAATTTAACTTTGCGTAGTGCATCGCTTTCTGTAAACAGATTCCGGGCGAGTTATTTGTAGCGTAAACAAATGTTAAAGTTATTCAATTTGTATTGCGATTGTCAGAAAGATCGTGTTTGGAGGCGCTAATTCGTCCAGTCAATATTTCAGTTTGCCAGGTTTAAAGGTGGGTGTTGTGTCGAGCGTACATGTGTAAAATCTGTCCTATAACTGGAAAATGTAAGAACTTACACTGGACGTGAAATATGACGACATCATTTTTTTAAACTTATCTAATCAAACTAATATGTTAATATTTTAGGAACTTTGTACATTTGGTTTATTTTTTAAATGAATATAATATAATAACTGTGAAAGAGTAATTTATTGTAACATAAAGTTATATTTTAAGTTAAATTATGGTAAAACGGTACAACTAGGTTCTTTTCAACTAGGTCAAAGCTTTGAATTTAATTAATTAATAATAATAAAACCCTTATCTGCACCCCAATGGTGCATAGGGCACTGCGTCATATAAACGCAGTGTTATCTTGATGGTTTACACATGAAGGAAAGGTGATCAGCCCTCCGCTTCAGGTACCAGTCCAGGGTAATATTGAATAAATATGACTGTGAAAAAATCACTTATATTTATTTTACCCCCCTTGGGAATCGAACCCGGGACCTCCAGAACGGTAGCCGAGCGTGCTGACCATTACACTACGGAGGCGGACAAATTTAAATTTAAAAATTTAAAACAAATTTAATTCAATTGGAATAAATAATATTAATATAATATATATAATAAAGTCGATATTTATCGTGATGTGTCCCAATTTTAACATAATTTGTCTTAGACTTGAGCTTTGATCTTTCCCTTTTCCCCTTTTCCTTCCTCCCGCCCCCTTTCTAGGTATTTATATTTAACGGCATATGTGAAATATTGTAAATGGAATGTTACAATTACCTGTGTTTTTGTTACTCATTGTAAAAAATATGTGTTTCGTATTCTAAAACTCTTTGAAATTTTCACGTGGAAAGTAACTGAATAAATTTATTAACTTTAAACCCATAACTTAAACTCGGCGATGCTCCCTTGAGGCAGTTTTTATTACGAAAATGACGCTATATATATATGTATATATATATATATTTATATATATATATATATATATATATATATATATATATATATATATATATATATATATATATATATATATATATATATATATATATATATATATATATATATATATATATATATATATATATATATATATATATATATATATATATATATATATATATATTTATATATATATTATAAACACTACATAGATAAAGTAGATAAACATCTGCTGTCAATCAGTAAGCTATAAAGCTCGTAAGTATGGGGCCTAATATGAAAATTGTATTTTTCGCTCTTGATAATATGGTTCAATTATCCTGAAGTCATTTTTATCTTATTTCCATTATTAACGAAATGATTTACACAAATCTGACGTCGGGAATGATAATTGTAAGGCGTAAAGGCCATTGATAAATGATTACTGATAATGTCCAGTCAGGCGCACGGGAGACAGTTCATTTCTCGGGAGTGCGTAATGTATGGCTCATAAAAGTAACACAAAACCAATAATGTTAATACGGCGCGAGGAGGAAGTAAGGCAGGGAGAGATGCCACCCGACAAGGCAGCGTGGGAGACTGGAGCGAGTGTTGCACGATTTATTAGCCACTCTTTACGTTATATTGCCCAGGAATCATTTCTTAAAATATACACTTAATCAATTACTTTATTTCCAATTTTAATTTGTTTATTTAACTTACAACATTTTTATCGTAAAAACAGTAAAAAGAAAACCTTATTTGCATCCCAATGGTGCATAGGGCACTGCGTCATATAAACGTACTGTTATCTTGATCGTTTGATACGTGAAGGAACGGTGATCAACCCTCCGCTTCAGGTACTAATCCAGGGTAATATTGAATAAATTTTACAGTGAAAAAATCAATTATATTTATTTGACTCCCCCTGGGAATCGAACCCGGGACCTCCAGAACGGTAGCCGAGCATGCTGACCATTGCACTACGGAGGCGGACCGATATTCAATCGTATAAATACTGTACTAAATTATTTTTATTTTACAACATTTTATGATAAAAATCAGAATAATTTTGGTTAACTTATATAGCGCCATACTCGTAAAATACTATCTCATGGAGACCTAACTATGATTTGATTGTTGAGAAGAACGCGTAAGAAGAAATAGTCTGGTGTTTAGATAATCCAGTAAAAGTAATAATTTCATTAATTGATTCGGCAGTCACTGTGTGGCTAATATCTATCCATTTTTAATTTAAGTTTTACTAGGTAATGTAAAAACATCTAGTATGACATGTGTTTCGATGCATTCATTTTCAAACACCAGTTGACTGGTGTTTAAAAATGATGCGAAATTCATCGAAACACGTTTCATAATAGTTTTAAGAAATAGTGGTGTTAACCAAGTAAAACATAATTTATTAATTATAACAATAATGGTCAATTCACATAGCGCCATTTTTGTGAAAAATCATGTTATGATTTTGTAACCTTTTTCAGGGACAGGGACCACGAAAAAGAAAAAGAAAAACAAATCTCTTGGATTTTCAATTCATACTCAGCATACTTTACAAGTATGACTAACAAGAATAGCAAACAAAAAAGAGATTCAAATGGCATTAATTATTTGTAAATTTTATTTAATGAGTTTGTAAATGATTAAAATTAAACTGCGGTATGCTTTTTACGGTGTGCCTTTTCTTTTCGCATTTCCAGACAACAAACGTAACATATGCATATTGTTTGGTGGTTTTTGATTGTTTAATTTCACAATGTGGTTTGTTTATGAACTCACTCATCTTCGTATTGCATTGAACATCGACTGAGCACCCATTGGCCTCGTACGAAGTAATAGTTTCCTTGCATCGTGAGGGTTCAGATAGATTCCATCACCAGCAAAACAGTTTTGTAATTAGTTTTCTGATAATAATTTGCTATTATTTCTCCTGCGGTATCCCGTTTCAGAAGCCACGCGAGTGGTATATGGGTCTATTATTTTTGAATGATTATGACACTAAGTATGATAATGTGGTAGAACAAGTTTAGCTTCGTTCAATCAACGCCTTACTGATCTGCGAGCATATCAGAAATACGTATGAATATTTTTGTTTTATTTTATTTTTTCTTTTAACAACATTTTGATTGTGTCCAAGTATTTGTTCACAATTCTGGGTTTTCGTATTTTATTATCAGTAATTTAAGTTTTTTTAAACTTAAGGGGAACTCGCAATCAGTATGCAATTGGCAGCACTAGAAGCCGATCGTCGTCTCTGTACACGATTTAAAAGAAAATAATTTGACTTTAAAAAAAAAAATACATTATAAAAATAGTATTTTCATCATTCTTTTTTAAGTCCTTACCTTTCAATGGCTGTTTTCATTTCTATACTATATATTTATATCGAAGCAGAACTTATTTTTTCAATACAAAAATGGTGTTTTCTGAATAAAATCAATTACGTCAAATGATACCTATGGTATATTAAGCCTTAAGTATAAGATTGTTAAGGTAAAAGAATATACGCGTAAATCACTCGCAAACTGACCAGGTGCAATTTTATTTTATCTGGTTGATGTAACTAGTAATGGTAGACGCAATATACAGGCGCAAGAGTAAAGGCTCGTTATTTGAATAAAAAATCCTGTGATTATTTACTTAAAGTTTTAATATATTTTTTGCCTACTTAAATATTTTCCATCACATCCTGCTATCATTCCATTCCTGCTACGACCCTTATGTCGTCTGGTACCTTTCCAGAGGTCCTTCATATCAGCTTATTTTAGTAGTTTATTATTATAATCACTGGCGATATGTTATCTTTGAGAATAATAGTATTATCAACAGCTAAAGAGCGAGGTTTTTTTTAAGGTGTGTATTTATTAAATATTCAAAGCGTTTAAAAAAACAATTAATTTCAATCAAAGGTTATTAATAAAATATATAATGGATCAACAGTCAATATCCTTAGGTCTTAAGAATGGTTATAAACATTTCTTATCACCAGCGGATAAAATAACCACACCGTCACATTCACAAGAGAAAGCAATTACATTAATATAACAAATAGCTGGTTTTACGATTCAATGATTCAAGATATGACCCAAAACAATTATGGTTTAAACAAAACGACCCGTTCAGACATAACAAAGGCCAATAATTTTATTAATGTACGCATATTAAGATTAAACGTTCGTTAAATAAAATATCTCAACTTGAATGTGTCATCACCGTATAATTCAATGCTTTTAATAAACCTTTTCCACTTTAAGTATTGGAATATTTTTAAGATGTCTTTATTGCGTAACAATTATTTGGGTTTATACAAATATAATTTTATCTTTATTTCATATGTATCCAAAAGTTTTTTCAAAAATAATTTAAAATAATTTTCTAGACATTTCTATTTTTAATTTATTATTAGATTAAAACCAATATTTTTAGCTTTTCCACTTTTTTATTTGACCAGCGACCGGGTTTCGTCGTTACCGACATCATCAGACTGGTCCAGTCTGATGATGTCGGTAACGACGAAACCCGGTCGCTGGTCAAATAAATAAGTGGAAAAGCTAAAAATATTGGTTTTAATCTAATAATAAATTAAAAATGCAATTCCATCACGAAGTGTCAGTGGATAATATAAATTTCTACTTTTACAATCTTAAAATTAATAACGCAGTTCTCGCCAATAAAGAGACTAAGCTCTTATGCTTGGAAAGGGACTAACACTTATTATTTATTTTTTGCGTTAGTTTATATACAATTTAATGCCATGTGCATACAGATAAGGTTTAGAAATATAATAGAAAATTAAATTAATGAATACCTTTGATATATTTTCAAATCTAAGTAAAATTTTGGTCGACGACATTAAAATGCGCTTTGTAAATAAATAAAAGGTTTGACTATAAAAGCTATAAGCTTTATGAATATTTGGAAGTATATTCCATTAACAAAATGTAAAATTGGGTAGTCAAGTTGGAAGTGGGCGGAGGTAAGGTCATGGCCTAATAAATCATTGCCAACAGCTCCTAAACATTACTACTACCAATAATCTCAAATAACGTGCCTCAAAATCCAGACTCACTCTTGAATTCCATTAAATAAGGCATAAAATATAATTGAATTAGGTGCCTTTGTTATTTTTTTATTTATTAAAAAAAATTCAACAAAAAGTCATTTATCTCATAGACATACGAGTCAAATTGCTCGTTTATTTTAGTAAGTGTATTGTTATTTTATTTATTTTGCATTTGCTTTATTAGCCAGGTATACATTATACGTTTCTTAGCAAGATTTTTTTCATGAATATATTTTTTTCATCAACTCGACTGAAATATATACAGTACTATTTTTACTGTATTAAATACATGAATTTGACTAACGTCCAATTATATATCGTGAATGTAAATATAAATATCATACTTAATTTTATTTTTAAAACGATTTTTTTCATTTTTGAAAATAGTTTTTTTTGTTCCAATTTTTTTAAAAATGTAGTTTTTCCAACAATGTTAAAAGCACCCTTTCAAGTAAATTATTTTTGGTAAATTAGTTAGAAAAAATCCTAAAATTTTAGCTCATTATTTTGACATATTTTAAAGTGGATCTTTTTAAAATCGTAAAACGGAATCTCTACCCAATGTAGTTTAAACCGACAATATTTAAACACGAGTAATAGGTAATATATATCACTCCTTTTATTTAAAATCAATGTTTATAATATACTTCTGGTATTTACAAATCAGCTTGAACATCACAAAGGTTCATCAAAAGAATATCACTTTTATACGTTGTTATTTTTGTATCATCATAACTTATAGGATACAATAGTTCGTACGTACAGAACTCGGGGCACAATGGGCTATAACTTGATATTTATAATCAACAGTACAGTACATATATTAATAGAGCTAAAGAAATTTTCTGGTGAATGTAGATGGCCGTAGGAAATTATTGATCCAGAATATGATTGAAGAATAAATTTCATTTCTTGGATGTTTTTCTCAGATACTTTGTGGCACATTTTATAAACTTTATAAAATTAAACAACTTTGTTTTAACCACTTTTTTATTGGTACACTTTATCCAACCGGTTTCGACAAGAACCTTGTCATCATCAGGGTTTACGTACTAAATTCTAAAAACATTAAAATGCTCATAATTAATTACCCTTCCCTTACCAAAAACTTCCACGCACTCCGTACACCATATGAAAATATGATTTAAAAACTCTTAAATGTTCTTTTTATTGTGCATTGCATAGCGAATACGTCAACTCTAAATGAGTGACAAATAAAAATTCCATTTTTATTTGTCCCTTAAGGAAATATAATGAATTGCACTCTTAAATAACTCATTCGTTCCATATGTCCAAATCCTCTCAACACACCTCTTAACTTGATCAAGAATGCTTATCTCAGCTTTGTATCCTTTCCTTATTTCACCATCCGAACATCGTACATTGTTTCATCACACATTAGTCGCATTTCGAATCCATTTAGTCTACTTTCATCCTTCTTTTGCCAAGTCGATGTTTTACTTCCATTAACTGGAGTCGTAATTAGGACTCCGTTGCTCCTCACTATTTTCGCGACCCGAAATTTTTGGGTAATGTCACCGGTTTCAGTTCATAGACACCGCGGCTAATCTCCGCGATAAGGTCATCTTTGAATCACCCAGTTTATTAGGGCGTCCGCCGCCGAACAAAGAGGTCCCAAATGTCCTGCGACACCCGATACTTAACGGGCCGACTGACGCCAGAAACGAGAGAAGAATTACTGCGATTCCGCGCCCAAACACTGTTATTATTTTTAAGCGAGTTGGTAATTTAATCGTTTCGCGATATGCATATGTATTAATAAAACCCCAATAAAAAGAGTCGTGAAACCATTATAAATGATAGTAATCCTTCATTACTTTTAATGGCGAATTTAATGGAAATTTCTTTGAATAAATATTATTTATTATGGTTAGTATAGGTTATTGATTTCCAAAACTGTAAATATGTGGTAATTTTATTATAATCTGTACATAATTTAATCGCAGTACCAACATTTTACGAGACATTACGACTTTGAATGAAATTTGTATTCATAGGTATATATTTATTGAAATTAAAACTTTCTTTACATAAAAATAATCTTGTGTATATATTTCATTGGTTAATAAATTCTTAGTGATGAATTATCATGTTCTTAACATATCGCTCACTCCTTTCAAGAACGTCATACATCAAAAATCGTCCATTTCCAGTTGTGCATGTTTTCGGAATGCCCAGAAAATGTACTATATCCCAGCAAAAGCGGCATATTTTAAACTTAATATTTTCCCCCTACAGGGCAGAAAGTGTTGTTTTTGCATTTTGAAGAAAAGCTTAAGTTTATTTAAAAAAAATATATAAACTAGTTATATTTCAAATGGAGAAAAAAATCTTCAGGTTTAACCTAAAAAGATCTGTTGCATAGTAAAAAGTTCAATGAGTGGCTTGATATTTATTTTTATTAACTTGTATTATGTTTTTAAGCTTTAAAAACGTTCTCCTGAAAAATTTTGAAAAGTTTTTTGATTTATGACGTTCTTGAAAGGAGTGAGCGATATGTGTATGTTTTTTTTTTAGCTTTTTTGTTGAATGATTTAAAAATATTAGTCAAAGATTTATCGTATCGTCTTTCTATATGATCCCTACTTTTACCCAATGATGTATAGAGCACCATATCGATTAGACGGTATGTAATCATGATCGTTTAATATAACTGCAAAGTGATGAATCTCTTTATGTGTGGATCTAGTGATGGAATATATTTAATAAAATACAAGTTATGAAAGTGAAGGAGTTCAGGATGAAAGACATTGCTACTGTATATTATATGAAAAGGGAAATGAAGAAATAATATAAATTAGCAGCAAGGACTAGGGTTCTTCGGGTTTAGGGATGCATACTCGTATTCGTGGAAACTTGTTTAACTTGGACAAACTTTGAAAATACTGTTAACTGCAAAACCTTATTATGAATTATATATCTAAAATCATTCTCCGGATTTATGCTACGAATTATTCACGTGGATTATATGTATTTTAACGATTTAACTAGGAGAAGGCAAATCTTATAGATTTTAATAAAAATAATAATTTTATTACGTTTTGACTAATCGGTAGGCGCAAGTCAGACATATCGTAGTCGTACAGGAGAAAGTGACTAACTAACAAAATGTAAAATGTTCAGGAGGGCCATTTAAGTCACCTTTGCTTGGCAAGAAAATAAATATCAATGCAGTTAGTTACCCATTTTAAACAAGTCAATATATTTTACTTCCAAGTTTAAAATCCTTTGATATTTTTTTCAGGGCAATATTAAGCTAGGAAGATATCAAATACTCAATGATCACGTTTTTGTAAGAAATGCATTTGGTCACTTTCTTCTGTATGACTACGATATTTTGTTTAAAACTGCGTAGTTTTATAAAATTAAAAAAAAAATAACAAAATGTTTACGTATGAAATAAATAATAAGATTTAAAAAACTAAAACATCTTGTATCACTTTACTTTATAAAACGTAGTTGAATTTTACCCACAATTAATCACGACGAAATCCCAAAACTCCTTTGTAAATTACCGTCTACCACTATTGTCAAATAACGTCAGCCAGTTGTGAGATAAGCATTATTTATGGCCGAAGCAGACTAACGAATTGCCAAATTATGTCCACTTGTGTAAATAAACACGACACCTCAAATCCTGATTCACGCAAGTACTGCAGATTGCAGATTATAAAATAAAAATTTAATTTGATTAAACTTTTCACTATTAATAGTCCCTTTAAGTATATTTTTATATTTTATTTTTACTTGTATATTTTTATACAAGCCAAAATATTAAATTATAATAATTATACACACACACACAAAACTTACCATTATGCCGCTTCATCGCACGGATAGACAGAGAGATCAGAACGCCACACCACTTTGTAAATTATTTTCGGCTCTTCCACATTCATGCATCTCCTTTTACATGCCCAACGATTATTCCGACCACTTTCAAGTACATATTTGAAATACTTCATCATGTCAGGTTTTCATCGGGTCTCTTCTATTCCTATTTCCAACTACGTTTGTCTCATATATTTATTTTACCGGTTTTTATTCGAGAAATATCAATAAGTATAAATGTGAAACCTTATAAATAGAGAAAGCTTTTACTATAGACCTTTTAACTATTGGAAATTCAAAGGAATCATTTAACGTATTTAAGAATTAAAATGGCACTATTTAAATAAATAAAAAGTTTTAAATATAGTATTTCAATGATTTATCCTATTACGCTCTTGATGAAAGAGTTATAAAAACTAATCATTAATTCAAACACTTTATAAAACATGAACCGTTCGCCAAAATGTATAGAATGCCCGTTCAGAATACACAATCAGGTATATCATCTGGCGGTACTAAATATAATTTTATGGTTTATTATCGCTTGTATATCACGATGTTGTGATAATGAGGTTGGTTTTATTGGTCCTATAAACGCGAATAACCAAAGAAGCATTTTAAACTAAGGCATTTTATTATGATGGTGGCAATGAAAACTGAAAAAATAATAATTTTCTCTAAAGATATCAGTCTCAATCGGACATTTATTGCAGTCTCTATTAATAATTTACATTTAGAAAATTTACTAAGGTTCCGAAATTCCAAACAGAAAGCAAAAACTTGTTCTGTTATGAAGCGTGTGTAAATATTTGATTAATACCGTCTCGTCTTCGATAATATTTTTTTCAATGAATCAGAATCAGATGGTAACACTTAAAATGTTTGACATTCCGATGGACCATTGTACAATAAGAGCTTCTTCACTTATAAATATTTAAATTCTATTGACTTTTGTGTTTAATTGCACCTGTGTATATTTTTATAAACCATGAAATGGATTATAAGAATTATTAATAATAATGGATTATCCCTGAAAATTTATTTTTAAAATGAAACGTAGTTGACAGAAATGACAAATTTCGACCTAGCCTTGTTTTCTTTCCCTTAAAAAAAATATGATCGATTTATTAGTTTAATGCATCTTTTTTTGGAACATGATTTTTTCACGCTGGTATAATTTTCAAAACATCGTATTTAATATCATAATAATAGAGAAATTATGGAAAAGTACTGGAATTTTCCAGAGTTGATAAGAATATTGTGCTAATATAAACGAACGTTTGTATGAAAGCTGTTTGGTTCCAAATCGGTAGACATTGCGATTAACTTACAATAAAACACAATAATACACTTAAACCAGCCTATGACGGTCGTAAGCCCCGTAAATGCCCAAACTTCCATATTCTTCTTCATCTTTGATGAGATGTCAAAAAATAATATGAAAATAACTCCTGTAATTGGAGATAATCCAGATTTTGTGAACAAGTATTTGGACACACTCAAAATGTTGTAAACTTACAATAAGATATAAAATGGTTTTATAAAAATTATCGATTAATATTTTTACTGATAAAATAATAATCACTGCTCAGCTTACAAATAATCATTTGCCTTTAACATTCATCCTGTTAATATAAATGTTTACTACTACTATAAATAAATACATCAACATGTTGTTATATTGTGATGTTTATTCAATCAATTATGATTGACAACCTCAATAGCCCCCCTTTATTCAGAATGGGTCATTCTATATTGTCCTCTGAAAGATTTATGAAATCAATATGCCTAAAATATTTATCATTTGTCCAAATAAAGTGTGGTTCTTTAAAAGAGTTTAAAATCCACCTATTATAAAATGCATTGTTACCAAAATATCCATTCATATTCAATCGAACATTAAACAAAGTGCTACCTTTACCTTTTATGGGGAAGAGGATTTGGGAATATTTTGACAGGAGGGTTTTATGTCTTCTATCTGCATATATTACCGCGATCTTAGATCGAATGGAAGCCTACCAAAATTCAGAAAATATTATTGTTTGATTCAATCATGTTTATTTTTTCAAAAGTTTTTTAGGACGTTTTAATTTGGAAGTTAAATTAATATTATCAAAAAAATTGTTAATCAATGTTATATATTATTATATGTACATTATTGATACGGTTTTTTTAATACTTAATATCAATAAACACAATCGTTTATACTCTTAAAATACTTTAAAGGATAATTTTGCCCTTTTAGCTACTTGATCAGAAATATTATTATGTGTTGAATATTGGAAGTTTCTCATAAATCAATGCGTTTCAACCTTTTCACTTATTTGAATAAATCTACCATATTTAAATATTTACACAAAAAATACAAAAATCAATGGCAAATTCATTCGAACGTATACCTTTTAGAAATCACAATAAGTACAAGTTGGGTAACTTAAATAATTAACATAAGGCATTTTTCAATTCTTAATTTTATCCAGTTTGTTTTTTTAATCACTTTTTATAATATAAATAAGATTCATCAGCATGCATGTATAAAATATCAATAATTCAATATTGGTTTTAATGAAATATTATTTTTGTATGAAAAGATATTAACGTATAAGCAAGCACAAAACCTAATATGACTTGCACAAAAAAATCTCCTCTCTTCACAAAATTTTCGTCTACCAGATACATTATAACATTGGTTTAGCTAATATTTCTTGACGAGTTAAGAAGGATTCGAGAGATACTGTATATATGTTTTTTTTATTATTTATATTTATTTTGAGATAAACAGTGTGAACTCAGTTTAGCGCTGGTGACAAGACGTGACTCTCGGTGTTTGAATATTATTGGACGGTCTGCGTTCTCTCACGTCATGTGTGATTATTCCAGCCGCTGATGATGGCGGTACGGTGGCTCTTCTAGAGATTTGTTGTGACAAGTGGATTATGACGTTAATTCCTCTCTATAGGGGCAAATAATCACTGAGTGTCCTCGCTGTCTCATTCGATATCCATTAGGAGGTGTCGTACAAAAAATGGTATTCTTTTAACGAAGTTCATCGATGTAAAATGTGACGAAGGTGCACTTGAAGATCGAAGCTTAAAATGCTTGTCAAAGGTTTTTAATGTCCTTTAAAAGATTGGTGAGATTCCGTGGTGTTGTATTAATGGTTGTCTTCAGTAGTGAGATATTTTGATAGGCGGTTTTATACATTTTTTATTTGTTTTGAGATCGCCGTAAAATATTTACGTACGCGTATTTACTAAACATTTAGCCACATTCGTCGGTTATATTTTAATATATGAAAAATATAAAAAAACGATGATTATCGAAAGACAAGAATATAAATATACATATTTATATTACTGCTACTACAGAGAGAATTGAATGCCACACTCGTCAGATTTTATATAAACTTTATCTTCATCAAAACATGCCCTCCGATTACTTAGATATTGATTCTTCTATTTTGATAAGATCAAATTTTAGGTTTTGATTGATTTGATCGTGTCAAGACTTTCTTGATCGTCTCGTTCTGTTTTCCAATTCATTTTTGCACTATATGTATATTTTACTCTCTTAGTCATTCTCTCCAAACCACTCGTGGGTCCAAAACATCTGAAAGAACCTTTCTAAGACTAGATGAATGATCGATCAGTAGTAACTGAAGATGTTGGTAAAGACGAAACCCAGTCAGTCAAATAAAATAAACGTGGGAATTTTTGTTTTGTTTTATTGTTTCATAAAATACAGTTTTATTTACTAAGAAACGTCACCAAAAATTTCAAACGTTATTCTCCGGTTATCTCGTTATTCAGTCTTATTGAATCATTTCACTATAGTGCTATAAAATGAAGCATTAGAAAGAATATGAATACTTTATTATGCGCAATTTTTTGTGAAAAATATTTTCATTTTAAAAGCTCGATGAAAAACATGTTTAAAAAGGTTGAGAAAATAAACTGCGAGCATGTTTACGTCGTTTTGATATTTGCCATTACTTAACTTAAGTGACAGAGAAGTGACACTGCAAACTTGACAAATAAACAAACCATAACTAAAGATATAGACTTCTCGGTTCTCACAATGGAAATCATAAGAATACACTAATTTGAGCTCCCGCGCCGGTGTCCGAAATCAAGCGATCGACCTTGAGAAGCGAACAAGTTTAGACTATTATGTGGGGACATCAAACAATAATAATTGAATAATAAGAGGTGACTAATCCACCTCTAGAGATTCTAATCTCTTCAGACTGGTTTGATAATGTTGAGGGCAATATTTGGACTGCAGATTATCGTGTCGGGTATGACTTCGCGTAAGTGCATATTGTGTTTTGTCAATGGCGAGTTGTTGGCATTTTCGGCAGGGCAAGGCCGTGAGAATCGAGTCCAGCGTCCGAGAACTGCCACAGGAATGTCGCGTCATGAGACGCGCGGTGGTGGTAGTGGTGGTAATACGATACTCGAAATGCCTCGGTGGAAAAAATCGACAAGAAAATGTGTCCGGCGAGCGATGGGCATCGCCGATATGTGATCGATGATAATCGAATTAAGATTAAAGGCATAAAGTCGTATCTACTTAAAATCTATGTCTGTGAATGTAAAAGATTAGATTTTTTTATTAATAGAGCAGAAAAAATCAAATAGTGAAGTCAGTAGGAGACCTACAATATTTCAACAGCGTTGTCTAAAAATAAATTATTAACACAGACGCAACGCTAATATATTGAAAATCTCGATTGATATAAGATATTGAATAAATTGTTTTGTTGTATTATATTAATTTAGCATTTACTATACACATTCACTATAATATTTAAGACATAATATAAATCCTCCATCTTTCCATCATATCGTCCGTCTTTATAACGCAAAGTGTTCACTCTTAACTGGTTAGCAAGTTAGGCTATCCTGCGGGAGGTTCCAGGTTCAATTCCAAGGAATAAGTTCAATTTCATAAACATAAGTGATCTGTCACTCCACTTTCCATCATAAATTTGGATAGCAACATTTTTGAGGGTGTCTAAAAACTTGTTCACAAATCTGGATTATCTCCAATTATAGGAGTTATTTTTTTTATATTATTAGGTCGTAAGCCCCGTAAATGTCTAGACTTCCATATTCTTCTTCATTATAAAAATAGCACCATTTTATAAAATATTACCTCCATAATACTGTTTCTTACAATACAGTGCCCTATGCACTATTTGGTGTGGATAAGAGTTAGAAGAAGATAACGCGACTCAAGTAACTACTATCACAAAACCGAAAAATAAATGCTTTTTTTTTCGATCTGTGTGAATCTCGGAGCGCCAGCAGTCTTTTGTTTTCCTCCCGTGGGTGCCTTTAAGATAAAAAGCATGTTTGACATGGCGCGGGGCAACTCCGCGTCAGCCGAGCGGGATTTAAACCTGACCCGGACTCGTCCGAGCGGAAAGCCTACCTAAAAAGCCTCATTCACAAGTATCGGCAGACACACTGTAAAGATCCAACACTTTGACACATACTTATTGAATATCATTTTATTCAACTGGATAGACAAGGTACATTTGAAAAATTCTGATCAATAATATATTTTGAAAATAATCTCAACACAAAAAAAATGAATAAAAATATTTTACTACATAACATGTATCAAATATAAACATCAAATTATTTTTATCCACATCATTTTGGCTTATTTTTTCTGAGTATTCACATGTTTATTCTATTTAGTAATATAATTATCTGCTTCATTTTACTTCAGGAATGTGGGGATTTACCTTGTCTTAATGTGATATTTATTTAATATAGTTACAAGTTTTTTTAAACAATTTAATTCATTTGATAGATATTTCTACCTTTGACAATCTTACAATTAGTTACGCTGTTCTCCAATAAAGTGACTTAGCTCTTGTGCTTAGAGAGGGATATTATATATATATATATATATATATATATATATATATATATATATATATATATATATATATATATATATATATATATAAATATAAATATATATATATATATATATATATATATATATATATATATATATATATATATATATATATATATATATATATATATATACATATACATATATATATTTATATATATATATATATATATATATATATATATATATATATATATATATATATATATATATATATATATATATTTATATATATATATATATATATATATAAATATATATATTTATATATATATATATTTAAACAGATAAACACACTCAATGTATAAAAAAAAATGTGATAGCAAATTTCGATAAATTGTATAAAAAAGTAGAGTTCAAAGTGAAAATATTAGAGATTGAATATGAAAGACATTATAATTCCTTATCTTATTTTGTATGTTCTTTTATATTTTTTTTATATTCACATTGTAAGTATTTATTCATATTTATAATGCATATATTATTTTAACATCACACAGGCATCCGTATTGTTTTCCTTAGGTAGAGAAGAATTTAACATTGATGAGGTGAAGTGTGACGAAAGAGGTTTTGGCTAAGTGAGAGGATCCTCGCAGGATTAAAGCTCCATTAGCATCCACCCGGAATCCGTATCTCGTTACCCTCTCAAGCCTCGGCGCCTAATCGACTTTTCACGCTCACTGTTTTTGTGGAATGGAAAATATGTCGTCATTATAATATTTATAAATTCTTATATGTCAAAGAAACGTGTGCTTTAAAGCTCGTTTAAAACTTAGCGTAATACTTCATACCAACCACGGGATTTTTATCTTGTAAAAGATAATGCGTCTAATTGATTAATATGATGAATTTTTTTTTTAAAGTAATGTCTACAAACATATTTGCACCATTTGCAACACTGTAAACATTCTATGCTCGTATCTTAAGTCAGTGTATATTACTTATTGATTCGGGATAATCTTTTTTAAATGACATTGTGATTCAAATATAAAAATAAAACAGTCGCATAAGACAATTTTGAGTTAATTCATGGAAACAGAAGTAATATATGTGTTTACACAAATATTTAATTTTAATACTAAAGTCTTTTTTTCATTGGTTTGAAGACAACAGATTTTATCCAAGTGTTTAAATATACTTCATTTTCATGGTCTGAAAACATAAGATTCTTTATAAGTATTTCAAATAAATAATAAAAAAATTAAAATCCATTTTCATTGATTAATAAAGACAATAGATTAATCCCAAAAAGTCACAATTTAACCTTACCTTTAAACTAACTTAAGTTGAAACTAACTTTAAGTTAACCTAAATTGATAAAATTTTGATTCCTCACACAAAACTGTTGAAAGTATAGATACTGTCGTGGACCAGCTTGAGACCAACTTGGGATGATGATTATCATCGATGAGTAATCTTCATTATTTGAATGTATTAAAAAAAAACATCCCATTGTTTCAAAAATAAATAAATGTTAATCTGTTTGAAATATCCATTTATTGCCAATGCATGTTATCTTGATGGGAATATGGATCTTATTGATCGTGTGAAGAACTATAAAATTTAATATATTTAAAAATTACAAATACATATATACGAGTATATAATTAAAAACGTTTATTTTTGAAAGGTCAATTAAGATAGCGTATTGTGTAATAGTTATGTAGTTTTATGATGGGATATATTTACTCTAATAATAATGTGAAATGATATTTATTAGTGAAATGATATATTACGAGTGATTAGAGATGATTGCCACAATAAAATATTTGAATCGGCTTCTTGGTATTTCCTTAACAATACTATCTTAATCACAGCAATAATTCATATCATTCAATGTCCTCTATAAAAAGATCATATTAGTCATCTCGGATGCAAAAAACCGTGATATATCGTAACATGATATTCATGAGAAAAAATCATGCAAATTTACGATAGCTTTTGACCGGTATTCAAGATCAAGAGTTATGGGTTTGTTCACCAATAGATGTAAGCAGCCTACACCATGACATCAGGGCTCGGATTCTTAATACGAGTTTATTTATAAGTATATGTATTTACTTATTTAAAATAAAACTTTCTTGTGTTAAAATAAATTTATGAGGCGAAGGAGGTTGGTAATAGAAAAACCGAGGAAAGGAGTCAGGTCAGGAGAAAGGAGTAATGACACATTCCACAGTCAGTTTAGAAGTCTTAATAATCGGCGGGTATTTATGATGAGGATGCATGTGTAAGAGGCGAAGATTGTTTGCAATGACAGATTGGTGTGGCTTTCTGTTCTCTCGCCTACCCCTGCAGGGAAGCGGCGTCATGGTTAGTTATATATATATATATATATATATATATATATATATATATATATATATATATATATATATATATATATATATATATATGTATATATATATATATATATATATATATAGATATATATATATATATATATATATATATATATATATATATATATATATATATATATACATATATATATATATATATATATATATATATATATATATATATATATATATATATATATATATATATATATATATATATATATATATATATATATATATATATATATATATATATATATATATATATATATATATATATATATATATATATATATATATATATACATATATATATATATATATATATATATATATATATATATATATATATATATACATATATATATATATATATATATATATATATATATATATATATATATATATATATATATATATATATCTATATTAATATATTTCTTACATCATTTTAAAATTTAAATGATAGGATCTAAAGAAATCATTTATGAGGTAGGTTAGGAATTCAAAGGTATAATATTACATAAAATGAAATATTTTAAATATTTTTCGGTGCAATAAAATAAGTTTTTCTTATTGTTTTATTTTTATTTCTTAGGCCTTTGAAATAAATAAAAAAAAAACAAATCTAATATTGTAAGAGAACAACAGTTGGATTGAAAAACATTTCCTTGATCTCACCTGTTGTAACCATCCGATGGATATTAATGATCAGCGCTGACTACTACGGCCCACGCCAACTGTTAGCGAGACTACCATTTCAGTTAATATTCGAATCTCATAGTGGAAGGCTTTTAGTATATTTAATTCATGCCGCGTTCGCTTTTCGCGGTTTCACTTTCTCGCGTCATTTCATAAATATTCAATCATTCGAACCCTTATCCGCACCCCAATGGTGCATAGGGCACTGCATCATATAAACGCAGTGTTATCTTGATCGTACAAATGAAGGAAAGGGGATCAGCCCAGGTACCAGTCCAGGGTAATATTGAATAAATATTGGAGTGAAAAAATCACTTTTATTTATTAGACCCCCCTCTGGGAATCGAACCCGGGTTCTCCAGAACGGCCTCCATAGTGTAATGGTCAGCGCGCTCGGCTAACGTTTCATAAATATACACCCGATTAATTATTTCATAATTTCATTTATTTATTTTAACTTCGTATACAGAAAATAAATAAGTACATTGGCGGGCTTATTGCTAAAAAGCAATATCTTCCAACCAACCAAAAACAGACAAAACGTTAGACACGATATATAGCTATTTGCAATCAGAGGGTAGATAGTACTTGAACATTCAAAAAAACATATATTACAAATTGATTTACTTACTAGGTAACTTTTGCTTAAACATAACGGAGGTCCGAGTATATGCAAGGATAGAGATCTTGCCGTTAGTGATCACTTAAACCATCCAACGACATTTTTTTATTTTTAAATTTTTTTTTTTTTTAATTTATTTATTTCAACTGATGGATGGATGGATGGCTGCGCTGAGATTTGTATATGAAATATTCTTTCCCGATAATATAATATGTCATTTTGACATTCAATCATTGACAAAATAATCAATATTACTGAGTTAAAGATATTAAATATGTAGATATTTTAAAAAATAGTTTAAAATAGATCTTCTTGCAATGCCGATTGCTTTAAAAAAAATATAAAATACATCTATATCACGTTGTGAATTTACATATTACATATTTAAAAATATTGCCTTGAAATTCGCATGCATATTGTCATTATTAAATATTAATTTTCACAATTTTAAAAATAATTCTAATCATGAAAGAAAATAATAAAGCGATTATTTAAAATGATTTTATGACAACATTATTTTATGGATTTTTTTACTAACTGATGATGAAAACAATTATAAAACTCAAAATAATAATATATCATGTAACAAAATATTATTTAAAAAAAATGCTCAATGTACAATGGGTTTTAAATGTTGATTGCGTTTGAATTAAAATATAAATCATGAAACAACAAAAATTAATAAATGAATTTTAAAAAAATATTTAATTTTTTCGTAGATATTTATGGCACATTTCATCAACATAATAAAACAAAACTAAAACTTAGTTTTTACCACTTTTACTTTTGCTACTTTTTTCTCCAACCGGCTTCGAGAAGCACCTTGTCATCTTAAGGGATGGATATTATATACATATCCCTGAATATGACAAGGTACTTGTCGAAACCAGTAAGAGAAAAAAGTACCAAAAATAAAAGTGGTAAACAAACAAAGTTTTAGCTTTAAGACCGAGAAAAACTTGGCACAATCAAGTATGCCAAACACTTGAAAGTGGTCAGGTTAGGAGTCGAAACAATCGGCGGGTATGTATGACGAGATGCATGAACGTGGAAAAGGTGAAGAATGTTTGCAAAGATAGAGTGGTGTGGCGTTCTATTCTCTCTGCCTACCCCTGCGGGGAAGCGGCATGATGGTTATTTAGTTTAAAAATCAAATGTTTAAATTATGACAAAAGTGTAGGATTCAAATAAATTATTATACAAACGGTAAAAAAGTGCATTGGTTCCCAAAACCGAACCAGTTTATTTGGCGGTGTGTTTCGATCTGTTTGACAGGCGGCGGAGGTGGGGAGGGGCGGCGCCCGGCTGGGCGGGGCCTCCCCCGCCCCCGCCCTCCCCCGCGTGCCCCGCGCACCCAGCCTCGCGCGACTCATGCCGACTGGGTATCTCTCCACGTTGGATGATATCCTGGTAATCAAATCTCGCAATTCCTTGATTAATTTGAGTTGATAAATATATCTGTCAAAAGGAAAAACGAGTAGGTACTTATAAAATAAAAATAACCACTACCTTTGTAGTACTTTCCACATTAATTTTATTTGAGTAGCAACCGGGTTTCGTCGTAACTGACATGACCAGACTTGTCGATTATAACGAAACCCGGTTGCTTTGTCCAAAAGCAGAAATGTCAGTACAAAACTTAAATCTAATAGAGTAGGTACTTTGTACATTATTTTGAGTTTGAAAATTGCACTATTTTGACTGTCGTTATAGAAAAAATAAATCGACAATCTTTTTTGTAGAAAAAACCGAAACAGTTTGGGAAATAAATGTTACGAATTTTAAGAAATCGTCGATGTGCTATTATATGCTGGGATGTTATTATATATTCGTTTCCCCTATATTTTTTCGCTTTGGTGAATGGACTCAAGTCGAGTGAAAGCTTTTTTCAGTTAAGGCATAGATACCATACATAGATACTGTAATGTATGTTTATGTGGTTACTTGTTAGTCGAGTAGACACTAGTTCAGGTAGGTTGGAGTCTACGTACATAGGAAGCTTTCGCTGTGCTTTTGAATGTGTTGGCTTTTGAGTGTCGTCCGGCCGCGTTTCCATTGATAAGTGAGGCTTTGTGGTGTGTTCTTGCATGGGTGTTTGGTTTACGAGCACCGCCAGATGATGAAAGGAGCGACCAATAGGCGGCCGCAATACCGACAAAGGTGCCATTTTTCGTGAGCAAACTACAAAATGCTAGGCGGCCAGGGAGGGCCAATATTCGGCCCCAATGATCACTTATTTTTCTACTAATTTTACACAATATTTTCAAAATAATAAAAATAAACAGAATTTTCCTTTCCTCTTCCTTCGAAAGCCTTTCATCCTTCGAGAGTGTTTAAGACTCTAGATGTGACTAGTTCAGAACTAGTTTCAAAAGGTTTAAGAAACGTGTTTTAAAAAATTTCATATCAAGTATAATATTCTCCAATTTGAAATGACACAAACATACTTAGTTTAAAAAAATCATAATTTATGAAATAGGTGAAATGAAAAACAACAATGGTTTAAATATGAATAAGCTCAATTTTTAGTTGTTAAATTAATTGGTTTCGGAATCACATTTTCAAATAATATATTGTAATGGATCAATTCCCTTCTGTTAACATATTTTTTTTAATGCCTTTTTCAATTTTATTAGACACTTACTTTTCTTTATTTTTTAATCTCGAATACAAAATTATTAACCATCATCAAATTATTATCAGTAAAATGGGCATAAAACATTTGTATACATGCAAGTATATCCTTACATTGCATAAATATTTACTCAGTAAAAAGTCAGATTCACATTACAAATGCATTAAAATCATTGAGTCAGAATGTATCGCAGATTAAGGCATACAATGTATGGAATTATGTGTATTGGATAAGAGATAAAATAAATTAAAAGCAAGTTGGCACACTCTGCTGCAGACTGATATTTGTTCAAATGCAACATAAAGATAGTTTGTGTAGATTGTGAAAGAAATATTTCCTTGTGTATTACCCACTGATGATCCAATCGTTAGTTTATTCTAATCCTGTTATATGTTACAAGTATCGATTATGTCATTATTATCATTCAGCAATAAATTTTATTACTGTACTTTATTATTATGGTATTTATTTATAAAGGTAAAACAATAAACATTAAAAATAGGTAATATAATCTATAAAATTTAAGAATCTGGTATTCTATTCAATATTTTTTTCATTTACGTTGAAATGTCAGTAAAATCTGAAAAACAATATTTTTTTAGAGATTCTTTTACAATTACAAACAAAAATTGATTTTTCATATTTCTCTGATTTTAAATAGTTTTTCATAAAATCAATCAATCACATATGTTGTTTTTTTTCATTTGATTTATTCCTAAGTCAAAAAGTTATTCGTTCTGCATTGGCAATATCGTAACTGCCTTACTCGCATGAACTGAACGTTAAAAAATGGTCATTTTAAAAAATACACAGAATGGTTTTTTAAAGTTTTGTTTACCAATATTATTATATTATGGTCTTGATATTCGTTTATTGGACCAATTTTCATTTAATATATTTTCATGATTTGTCCCGTTTAACACAAAGGCGGCATTGATCTTTATTCCTGACTTAGTTTGTTTTTTGAGTTAAGGTATTCTTGTGTCAATAGAATAACTTTTCAAGGGACACTGCGTACACAATGTCCAGTGAGGTAGTAAGTTGAATAAAACTAGAATTCGACAAAAAATAAATTTAAAAATTAAAAAGACAAACACATGGATACATTATTGTATATTTAATGCGATGATCATTGTTATTTTAGGGCGAAAAAGCTTTAAGCCTTTAGAGCTTTTTAAGTATTTTATATTAGTCATAAATAGCGCTATGAATATGTTAAATTTATGTATCATATTATTTTGTCCGCCTCCGTAGTGTAATGGTCAGCACGCTCGGCTACCGTTCTGGAGGTCCTGGGTTCGATTCCCAAGGGGGGTAAAATAAATTTAAGTGATTTTTTCACTGTAATATTTATTCAATATTACCCAGGACTGTTACCTAAAGCGGAGGGCTGATCACCTTTCCTTCATGTGTAAACGATCAACATAGACTGCGTTTATATGACGCAGTGCCCTATGCACCATTGGGGTGCGGACAAGGGTTTTATTATTATTATTATTATTATCATATTATGTACATGCATGGTTTTAATGTCATAGTAGTTTTTTTTAAAAGATATATATTTTTTTATAAAATACTTAGTTATAGCTTAAGGTTCTTAAAGAAATTATATTATTTTTTATCTTTTAGAAAATGCATATAACTGAATATAAATAGTATGAAATAGAGTGAGATAAGCCAAACATTATTCAATGAAGTAATTAAAATAATTGAAAGACTTTTTTGATGATATCTAGTGCAGCTGCCTTTGTCACTGCAGTAGGTACCCAAAAGCCTTAAATTTCGGGTCCGAGAGCAAACATTAGAGGTCCAAAGTGCCGCCAGAAGAATGGATGTGAAATATTGCGGTGTATTAACATTTATTTGAACATCCATGTAGGTTCTTATTGTACCGCGTGTGACTGTTTGTCATGTTGAAAAGGCGAAGGAAAACCGAAAAGCTAAACATTCCATTAATAATGCCATTTTGTTTTCTATGGTGTTGTGTTGTGAATGCGGGACGCGGCGCCACGTGTAGAAAAAATACCCCACATGGAAGAAACCTTCGTTTTTACATTTTACATGCTTTTGGAAATAGTTTTATTTAAAAAAAAACATTTTTAACTACGTCCTCAAACAACTTACTTATTAGTAAAAACGTGAATATTTTTTACATAAATTACATACATTTTTACATATATATGTATATACAGTCGGCTTCCGTAGCGTAATGGTCAGCTCGGCTACCGTACTAGATGTTCCGGGTTCGATTCCTAAGGGGGGGTCAAATAAATAAAAGTGATTTTTCACTCCAGTATTTATTCAATATTACCCTGGACCTCAAGCGGAGGGCTGATGACCTTTCCTTCATGTGTTAGCGATTAAGGTAGCACCGCGTTTTTATGATGTAGTGCCTTATGCACCATTGGGTGCGGATGAGGGTTTGAAGGAATGATATCATAAATTTTAACTTTTCGTAAATTTTTCCAGCATTAAAAAAATATGTACGAATATATTTGCATACTATATATGACCATTTTTCGTAGTTTTCCTCCTATGTTGTGTATTTAAAAGATCATATTATCCTAGTGAATAATACTTATATGATGTATATTTTTTTAGATCGTTTAATCAAATACACGAACGTCACAATGAATATCTAAATCTGAAATTGTATACTCGCATCCTGAATGATATCGATTCGCGAGCGTGAATGCTCGGGTAAGCGCTAAACCCGTTTAATACTCGATGCAAATTGGATCCTGATATAAGTGATTTTGTAATCACATGCTACTAAAAATGCAAGTTTGTATTTTTTTTGGTGTGAGATAATAAATTTATAATATTGCGTGGTAGGTTTATTTAAAATATATAAGTGAAAACATTTTGAACATTCGTATTCTGACAGAATCTTAGACCTCAAAGTAGATACCTTTTAACATACATAATACCGCCTTCTTGTGGTACATATAATATTGAAGTATTCATTACATTTTACGCTTGGTCGATAATTGTAAATACGCAGGTTTTCATGGTAAATGTAACTGCGTGTTGGGGAAATTAAACTGTTTTGGTTAAAGTCGAGGGTCCCGGCTTCTATTCGCCTCGTTAGCTATGTAAGGAAAGCAATTACAAAGTCCAAATCGCCTAATAGAATTTTCATGCCTTAAGGGATATATTTAGGCGGCTCCTTACGCTCTATCGATTTCCTACAATCTACCATCATATCGGGACAGTAAGCTATTTGTATACAAGTAAGCCACTTGTATACGTGTAAGCTTCTTGTATATTGTGTGCTTTAAGTTGGGAAGGTATACTATGTTCACTATGTTGTATAATTCCGCCAAGAGATTATCTCTCCGTGTGAGAGTATTTCATGGAAATGTGTCATAACAATAGATCGATATAATTGGATGCCAATTGTTGCCATTTTTTCTATATTTAAAATCTAGCTTCGGTTTGTTGATTTGAGCGCACAATCTCAAAGCAAAATATTAAAAGATTTAATTAACTTCTGGTCCTAAATAAAGCTTTTATCAAGGAAGTTACTTCTTTTATAAGGAATTTCATATTTTTTAAAGAACAATTATTTTTTTAAATATTTTATCAAGGAGCATATAAAGAATTTCATATTTTTAAAAGAAAAATATCAAGGAAAAATATTCTTATGATTTTTAAATAGAATAAAATAACAACTATGTATTTTTTCCCCGGAAATTTTATTTAACCAGCAACCGGGTTCGGTCGTTACCAACATCATCATACTGGTTTTTAAATGTTCATTATTTATTTATGTAGATAAATAATCTTATATTTATGTAGTTAAATTAAACTAACAATTTTTAAGATACACTTTTATTTGCGAAATGTTCAACGCCTCTTATAACCTTTAGTCTCCTACACGCTTGATATTAAATTGTCAATTTGTATCCCAGTTTTGAGGAATATCAAATTACATAATACACATATGTAAGTGCGGCTTAATTCGTATTTAATTAATATTGATTTTTTACTACCTACTCTTTTTGAAAGCTGGCTAGCAACCATTTGAATGAAATGCCTTTTTTAATTCATTGAGTCGATTTTGATGTACCGTTCATTCGATGTTGAATATCTGATATAACCGGCCCTGTGACTGCATCCTTCTTCCACTCTCTCCGACACTTCCAGCTACCCCTCCATGCACCGTGTAGTATGTACCTCACACCTCCTCACTCCTGGTGCCCTGGTCCCATTACCAATAACCACGGAGTTAACGATCAAATTTACGGTCCGGTCACCTACGATGGGGCGTATCTTTCAAATTATCCGTCCTTTTTTATACATACAAATCGAGGTACCTACCGTCACAGCACTACCTTCTTCATTCTTCCCAGTTGAAGGATTATAACTTACAACATTATAGCCCATCGGATCCACTCTCTGGGTAGAATGAAATTATATATAACAACTACTAATTATACGATCGTTTTCTCTGTTAGGTTGGCCAACGTTTCACACATATTGACTCGCTTAAAAAAGGCAAAAGTTGGGAATTCGGAATGCTTTTAACATTTTTACCGAATGAATCATATTGAAATTTAATTTAAAATATTCAAATAAAAAACCGTAATAAATTCAGCACATTATCCGAGATATTTTCCCTCGATTCTCAATTTGTGGCTATAATAGCGGTGAGCAGCGTTCACGAATGGTTATTTCTGGACGGTCCGATTGAAATCAAACAAAAGAGGGCCGGAAAGGAAACCATTTTGGAATTTGTTATTCGTTTTTTAAATTGAATTGTTTTCAGGCTGTAAATCATGGCCGCCGTGACGCCCGCTGCTCTGTTAACCTTGTTTCAGTGTTGGACGTTTTGTTGTCGTGGGAGACGAATGGTTATGAAAATAAGGCGAATGTTCCACCGGCCAAACAAAGATTCGTCAATAGAACCACTTAAAATGGCTACAAGGTAAAACAACAATTGTTCTACACGGCATTATTGAACTGAAACAATGACCGACACTTGAATAAACCAGTGTGACGTGCCCGAAGGAAAAATTCACACGCTCTCGAGTTGTCGTCGAGGTTGGAGGGTGCTTAAATGAGTTTCTCTTTCCTGGAGAAATAATTAAACTGTTTGTGTGACATTCTCAGCGCACTGTGGTGTATTTATTGGTGGAACATTTTTAAGAAATATCCACTAACTTTCAACAATACATTTCTTGGTAACTCAACGACACTTGGCTTTTTGTTTCCTATATATTGATAAGAAAAAAATACAAATTTAAATTAATTATCCAAAAATATGTTAGTAAATGCTGAGATAATCACTGAAGTGTTGATATTTTTTATTAATTGATAACATATCTTATAAAACCGTTTATATTAATAAATATAACTTAAGGGTAGGCCGAGAGAAGAGAACGCCAAACCACTTCTTGTGCATCTATGCTTCTCCTAATAAATACCCGCAGATTATTCCAACATTCACTCATTAGTTCCATATGTCTAAATCATCACAACATACCTTTCTTAATTTGATCGATAATGCTTATCTCAACCTTATATTCTTTCTTTATTGCACCATTCGAACATCTATCTAGTATGTTTTTTTCATATATATGTGTATTGAAAAAATCTCAATTTTTATACATAAAATAATTTCAAACAACTTTTAGCTGCTCATAAATTACGTTATAATACCTACCCTATGCCAAAATTCATAAATATGTGAAAATCACAACACCAATATCGAATGGAGTGCATTGTATAGTGCGCTCTGTCTTCTGGGAATACCGTAGCCGCAGTTTGTATGAAACAGAATAAACATGACATATTTCATGTAGATACATGAAAGGGTGTGAGGGTTGTCACACCAATTCGTCGCATCAGATTCTCAAAGCTCTGGAACTATGAATGAAGGGCACAGCTTTCAAAATCTGCCAATCATTCCGTATTGTGTTCGGCCCGCTTAACACAAATATTTTGATTGATTTTTAGCTTCTTTTTTTGTTTGAAATTGATTCTTCTGTTGTCCATTCGAGGGGTATTATGATACTAATCGGCCTTCGAATGAATATTAAGGTGATATATCACTATATATTCTGAGGAATACATATTGTTATTAAAAATTCGGATTCCTCTGATCTAAATTTTTTATCAAAGAAATAAAGATATTTGCAATATTTTTTTTCATTTATTTGTTAAATATATAAATACATACATACCTACATTAATTTACAAATTCATAAACCCATTCATTAAGAGACCCACCAAGCAACCTTGTATGTCTTGTCGGTTAAATTCTTTTGACATAGGTTTTTTCAAAATAAGTAAAAAATTAAGAAAAATAACTCCTAAGTGGAAATAATCCAGATTTGTGAACAAGTATTTTTACACACTCAAAATGTTGTAAAAATAATTATTATTTTACAATTTTTACAGTATTAACTCTTGGTCATTTACCCATTCCTTCATTCTTTCTTTGGTCCATTTGTTTTTATTCTTACACGGTAGAAAAATAAATTCTGTTTCAATAATAATTTATTTTGCAAGTAAACATTCGTAATAATTTTGCGCTCTATATTATTTAATCCCATGTCTACAATAATTATTGAGTCAAGTATTCTCACATTTCATACAGAGCAGTTAGCCACAACCAAACTTTAACCGGTGTAAGTACAACAAAAAGCATTGAGTTCGGAAATTGCATTTTCGTCAACCGTCGTAAAAGGACACTTCGACAATTGAACGCGCCTGGAGTGCATTCACACTTTCTTTTCATTTTGTAAACAAGCAATTCCTTATTGTTGTTTAACCTATTTGCTGGCATGTTTTCTGAGTTGGCGGGTCGATTTTCCACGCTGCGTCCATTGAGCGAGCATTGAACACGTGAAGTGATATACTTCTTAATATTCCTCGAAATACAATACTGCAGTCTCTTTGTTTCTCTGCGTATCAAATTCAGAGTTGTGACAACTGACAACAATTTATTACCTACACAATTTTACCTGTCTACGCGATAATGTATTCGTTGAATATCTAGAACACGTGAGATCATATTTATCAGCAGTATTTGTCGTGCTAAAAGACGTGCATTTGGTATTTAATCAATCACTGAGTTATAAATACAAGAATATTGGCGTCGGGACTTATTTGGTGAATAAAATTAATGGACCCAACTGCTGTTTGTGTGGACGTAACACATTATGTATAAAATAGGTTTTCCATCATAGTCGATAGTGACAGAGTAAACTCACTGCGGAAAAGTTTATTACATACGCTTAACAGATTTTTGTAATATTTCAGGGGTCATCAACCGAAATTATTTTAATACATAATTAAAAACAAAAGAATAATATTAAATACGATTACTCACGATGCTTTATGTTTAAATTTTCTTAAAATGTAAGTAGGTACTTATTTAGTGCTGTGATTAGAGTAGGCTGTGACCGATTATTAACAAAATTACTCGAACCATTCATAAATACGGTTAAAAAGATATGATTTCTTAACATTTCTTATGAACTTAAATATTTAATTTCTTAAAAAAAATGGCTCCGCATTCCATTCAATGTTTAAAAAAATAACTTTAGCTCAAACCAAAGATTCAATTAAACCATATTAACTTAGGAGATATTTTAAAAGATTATCCTATCAAACGAAATACATAGCTACATTCTGCGAATTTAACTCTTAATGTTGAAATTTTAACAGGGTAACAATATCGCCAACAATTCCATTATTTATGAAAACATTTTCATGGAATGTTTGATTCGTTACGCGGGTATTGTCCGTTTCCGTTAGCCATTACAGCCTCCTTTACCCCCTCCTGCACCCTCCCCTCTGCCGCCCCTAGCTCCCTTCTGCACCCCGCGTCCTGCTGCGAACCAAATTGCTTACCTGCAATATAGAGCCCCATGGAACTATCGTCTCACATTATAGCATTTGGTATAGACAAGTTTTTACTGGATTTTATAGATAAAATATGTATATATGTAGTACTTACAACATTTAGAGTGTTTACAAATCTGGATTATATCCAATTAGGAGTTATTTTTTAAAATAATTTTTTGGCATCTCAACATAGATGAAGAAAAATATGGAAGTCTAGGCATTTACGGGGCTTGTGACGGTCTCTTTTAAGTCCCGCAAATGCCCAGACCATATTCTTCTTCATCTATGTTGAGATGTCAAAAAATAATACATAGTACTTAATTGTTCTAAGGCTGACATAGTGTAATTTAGAATAAGTATTGAAATTAGACTTTCTTTAAAACTATTTATTGAAAAAGCATTTTTTATGTATTTATTTTTAAACTCCTTGCCTTTTATTAACTCTTTGTTTTTCAAAACCTAATGTTTATTTTGAATAAAAACTTATTTTTTTCAATACAAAAACGGTGTTTTAAGAAGAAAAAAAAAATTCGTAAAATGTGACCTGGGTTTATAGAAACGGGCTATTGATTACTGGGCTTAAACAGTTAATATATAATAAAAAATATTTATTTATATTCAGTAGAAATTGAAAATAGCAACAACAAAAAAATCAAACCATGGGCAAAGGTCATTAGTTGGAAGTGTACCGATATTTATTTATACTGTATGAGTTTTTCACAAAAATAAAATATGAATTTTTGAAAAAACACACGATTGACTATTTGTATGTTTCTCTTGTATCTCCTATGACTTTCGTGTCTTGTTTCAAAATTAAGTAAATAATTTTTCCATCTGGAATTTAATTTAATTTAATCGTTTGGTTTTTGGAGCCTGGATGATAACGCGGCCCGCCCACGGGAAGGCAGTATGGAGCTGCAGACTGTAGATAATTTATGGCGAATGTTCAGCTGCTGAATCGTTTTATTAAATGTTCCGGTGGCTTACCGAGATTACCTGTGAAATCGCGATTCAATTGGTACCTACGCTACGACATGTTAGCGTTATACGTTATAGAGATGGGTGGGCTTGGTCAGATTTATTTGTACAATATTATAGGTGTCTTAACTTGAGATGAGGTACCGATCTATTGTTTTTATACGAAAGAAGATGTTAGTCTGAGCGTCCTAGGGCTTACGATCCAACACTTCCATCTTCTTTCGTATAAAAACGATAGATACTTCATCTCACCTATAATTTTGATATATCTTTCATAGGGTGAATGATCCAGTGTCTGATAGAATAAATATTTTTAGAAATACGTATGCAACTTTCTGCATTATTAATGACAGAAAATCGTCATGCATTTAAACCAGATAAAGAATAAATGGATTCAGTTTTTGTGCACAATTATATTTAATAAAATTGGATACACTTCTTTCTCAAGAATTTCGGATATCGGTAACATGCCCTAATGATGATTATTTTACTCCTTACTATTGACGGAGTTAGACGCTTTACAGATTAAGCTGTAGCTTTCGTGTATGAATCGAAGAATGCCATGCTTTTCCAAAATATTATAATAAAATATATGGTTACGGCGTTTGGCTACTATGCTAGAGGTGTCGGGTTTGATTTTTAAGGGGTTAAAAAAATTGTTTTCTCATTCAAATTGTAAGGTAGAGGAAAGACAGTTGAAATGATATGGGCGCATAGGACGCAGAAAACCTGATAATATTGTGAACTAGGTAATCGCCATGGATCTTTGTTGAGATGTCAAAAAATTGTTTTTGTCTTTGTGATAGTATTTGAGTCGGGCTGTCTTACTTTGTCTGACCTTATCCGGGCCACATGGTGTATAGGAGATGTTAATTTTTTGTTTTGTTTGCAGAGGTGTAAAGAGAGACTGAACACGCTGGCCATCTCCGTGATGAACCAGTGGCCGGGCGTGCGCCTGCGCGTGACCGAGGGCTGGGACGAGGAGGGCCACCTGGCGCCCGACTCGCTGCACTACGAGGGCCGCGCGGTGGACGTCACCACCTCCGACCGCGACCGCTCCAAGTACGGCATGTTGGCGCGCCTGGCCGTCGAGGCTGGCTTCGACTGGGTGTACTACGAGGCCAGGGCGCACATTCACTGTAGTGTTAAGTCAGGTACGTTCAACATATTTAGTATTTCAAGCAAAAAGACTCTGAGGATAGCAGCGGACAGCAACACAAGCAAAAGCAGACATGGGGGTCTGCTCTTACTTATGTTGCTGTTGTGTCATGTTTCAATGTCGTTTTTATCATTTTCCGTGTTATCCAACCTTTTCGCTTATCCGACCTAAGCCGGCCGCAGCAAGAGACTACTGTGTTTACAAAAATACTTCAATTTTATACTATTTCTGTGAGCCTAAGCGGCTCATTATTAAAAATAGGTATTAAATTAAGGTAGAGTGAGTTTGAACCCAGAAACTCTGACTCAAGAGTATGCGACACTAACCGCGGGACCACAACCGGACACACATTCATCTGCTTAGATACAAGTCAGGGTTTTGACTCTTAGGCCGAAACTACCATATACAGTCAGTAGGACGAGATTATTGTTTATTGTAAGTTGTAATTAAAAATTATTCTTCGAGTTGTCGGAACTTTACTCAATCTGTCAATAATTAATAACCGTTTCTACATTTTTGACATCTTAACAAAGATGAACCAGAACATGGAAGTCTGGATATTTACAGTGCCTACCATCGGCTGGTTCAATAATCACTTTACACACATGCAACATTCAGCATTCTACCCACGATTGACAACCACACTACTAATTTTTTGGAACTCCTTCATACATGATTAATCTTATGACACTGTACATGTGAGTTTACTGGAGCTATCTATGGTTAGATTGCTAGCCTATGACAGGTCATAAGACCTGTTAACACCCAGACTTGTAATAATAACTCCTATGTGGAAAAAACCAAGATTTGTGAAGAATTTGGACACGATGAAAACTGCTGCTGTGCTTTAAACAAGTCCACTATAGCAGCAATAAAGATTATCGTGAGTCCAGTAGATAACTATCTCGATGCTACCTAATATAATGAATGTAACTCATACTCACTCTCTCGGTAAATGTACCCAGCGTGCGAAAGTGTCTCACCACAAACCACATCCCGGAAGAAGTTTGTCGCCCTGATACCCGGAGCGCAGGAGGACTGAAGAGGGTTACCTTTCATGGTATCGGCTTACACCTTTCAGGTCGTAGCCCTTCGCTTCACCCCTTGCTCGCAACAAATTACAATTCCCCACCTCATTGCTTCCTGACCTTCGTTCGTTTGGCCGTATCTAAACTCGGATCAGTGTTTCCCCTTTCATGTATGAGGCATTAAATGCTTAGTACTAATTTGGTGGGATGTTTCAATTACACACCTATCAAGCAGAATCAGACAATTAATTTCAGTATTCCTATAATTTTCATTGTAAAGTGAGCATGATAAATCCGCACGTTTCCAATGTAATAGGGTACCTGTTTTAAATATTTATTATTATTGTTTGCTGCTGGCTGTTACGTATTAGAAAATGTAGTTTTAGGTACTCGTTTTAATTTGACCGTGTCTACGGGATTCACGCCAGTAATTTTTGTTTTGATTTCTTGTGTAAACTCTTCTCGTTTCAACAAACTCGATCATAATCTCGTTACTATAAAGTGTATCGGCACCGCACAAAAGAAAAAATCGTCTGTTATTTTTTGTGGTGCTATTTAATACCGGTATTTATTATAAATGTGAGCGCCGCTCGTCGGGCTAACGAACACAGATACAGAGTGGCCAGACACGCCGCGCACACACAGGCGCAACTAGAGAACGAACACACTCGCAGGGTACATCCAATGATACAAACGGACGCCCAAATTAATACGTATTCACAGATCTTTATTACCATTTCATTGTATGGAATAAGTTTTAAATTACACCCGCGGAAGTGTGCGTGAGGCTTGATGACCGCCGCTCACGCGTGTTAGTGAATCACCTGTCGGAGCCTGTGGAAGTATGCGTCCGTGGTTTTTACGTGCTTTTGTTCTTGTAATTAGTCGGATATGTCATTAACGTCGTCTTTTCGGGGTCGTTCTTCGGAGGTTCGGGTCACTTTGGACGTTTCTAGGAACGCGTTACAAATTTCAGCGTCGGATCAGTAAACGCCGCGTTTCGGGCCATCGAATCCGCTCGTTACGACGATTCGTGCCCGTGTAAGTTCTTGCGCCGGCCTGCCTGACCTCTAGCCTCACCGCACCTTAACCGCAAACCCGCTCCGGTGTCTTCGGTCGTACGGAGCCTACATACCGAGCCTCATCCTCGGGACGCAAATATTGACAATGCGCAATACGTTATTCGATACGCCGCGTAGTTCTACAGGTGCTGGATTACGAGCAGAAGCCGAATTAATGGACAAAAGTCAATATTCTATCGCGATGAATGTCGATCGTTAAAGTGGGGAGAAGTGGCCCGGTCTGGTGGAGAAGCGAGTCTTCCAGGACCCTCCCAACTACCCCGGTGGTCCAAGAGCTCGGCGCGCCGACTGGTGCGCAGTCGGCCAATGGGCGACCAGCGCGCCGCTTCTCTTAGTGAACTCATTGGCCCGACTTCGTTCGCGGAGATCCCCTACTATACAGCGTTTCTGATCTCTCATACCCTCCCTCTCGGATCGGCGCTTGATCTATGTCCGATCGGAATGATCTCGGTGTAATGCCTGTCAATTTGTCGGACCGGCCCCTGTTACCGACGTAATTTATTGCACATTTCTATGTAGGTGGAATTTAATTAATTGTCGAGACGTCTTCGATTCGAATGAGTAATAAATTATGCCGGTTTCGGTAATCCATTCGTTCGTGATTGGCTGACGTTTTTAATTGCGAGTTTTATCTGTAGGCAGTTTTTTGTCTTTAATTTATTAAGATGTTATCTACATTTAGCGGGTACCTAAATAAAACTTGTTAATCATCAAAACGTTTTCAATTGCAGTTCCGCAAATGAGTTACTCGGATTCAGAGTGGTAATATTCAGTTATTAAAAAAAACGAGTGGGATGTAAGATAGCGATCAATTAAACTCAAGCGACCACTCAATAGTCAATTTGTGTATGCATATTAATACATGCTCGACCATTTAATAAAATAATTATAACTTTTGAAAGTATGTGTGGCAAAACGTAGGATGATAAAACAGTTTAGATTTGCCTTCTTCCCGGATTTTAATAGATATTTTTATATATATATTTACGATTGCTAAACGTCACATGGAAATATAATAACTTTGAATGCACTAATCACTAGAAGTATTGCCAATAAAGTGCGCTAATTTTCTCATTCAGCTGCAAAATATACTTAATACGTCATCAATTTGTCGCTTGTGAGAACTATGAATTTTTAAATGAAATTAATATCGAGTGTGAGTGGGTTTAGGCTGGCTAGCGGCATTGGGAAACCATAAACAAAAGAATTTGCATAAATAAAATAACGTTGCTATAATTTCGCCGCCAAAATATCGTTAGTGGGTAACTCGTTTTAACCGACTGAAGTGAAAGTATCCTAAGGTAGAAGGTAGACACTGCTTTTAAGGAGGTTAATTTTTCTTAATAATGTGTTTTTACGATCCCATAATGACGCATAAATCTCGAAAATGAATAGGATTTCTTACCTGACATTCGGGTGTGATTTTTGTTTAGTTTTAATGTGTTATATTTAAAAGAATTACAAAATTTTTCATTCATTTTGTAAAATATTACAAGCATACCACAATATCCTTATAATTCACAATAAATCTTCGCTTCCAAATGCTTTTCTTGTATTTTAAAACCTTTTATAAATGACACAAGAATTTTGGGTAACAATTTAAGGTGATTTATTTAATGTTATAATCATTAAATATTTTCCATTATAAGTTTTGCTTTTTTGATATAAAGTAGTCGTTTATTAATTTATCTTATTAACTATAATTCGACAAATACCGTTCTTTGTTACTAGAATTTTCGTCATCTTCCAGAAATCGCAAAATTACTTAAATACAAATTTTGATCCCAAAGATGACTGTATGTTATACAGATATATTTTTAAAACACGTATGAATTTCTTAAATGCGTTTTTATCTCCTTTATATTTTTGGTCACTCTGGAAAGGAATTTTAGTTTCGTTTTTAATACGACTTGTCATGCAATTAGCATAAAAACCGAGTCAAAATGTGAAATAATTGTAGTTGGGACACGATGGTGATGTGAATATGAATAAACGTCTCCTTTAATGCGAGCCGGGTGTTATTAATAGAGGTCTCTTGATACCATCGCGGAGGCGCCCATTCCTGAAGATTTTTCTCGAAAAAATAAACGTAATCAAATCGGAATAACTTCTACAATGCGCCCCTCTCCCCGCCCTTACCGGCCGCCCCCACCCCCGCCGCGCAGGCGGCTTTGGTCCACCGCCTGATTCCTTGCCTTACATTCCTCCATATGAAAGAAACCAAGGCATTCAGCCAACTGCTTTATAATCCAGTTCCACTAAAACGCGGGGCCGCGGCCAACGATGCTATTCAATGTTTATGTATCGAAATAAATTATCTTCTTTCGCAAAAAACGAGACTTCTAAAACAGTGTCATAGATTTTTCAGCAGTTAGAAAAATGGAATCAATGAATTTTGGAATGAAAACTAATGTTTAACATATTTCATGCAAGTGCTAACAAATTTAGGGAACAAGACTTGCGTAGTTACATTATTTATTTTAATACGTTTATAAATCTGAATTATTAGATTTATTACTTTTGTTGAAATAAGAATTGTTGGAAAATACAAAATGATAGGGCTACAAACATTTTTACGCATTTTACTCATTATTGTTAAAATAGTTATTTGTATTACAATGTGAATCGAATTCTTGAATACTTTTTAGTACTGATGGAGTGAAATGAGTATATTTAAATAAAAATATGTTTGGTATGTTTGAATAAAAAATATTGTATTTAATATTAAATACTTTTTAACAATATTATGATAAAACTGGAATTTAGGATGATCCTAATTCAAAACTATGGATAATGTACCAATTTTAAAAGATATTAATATTCCTTATTCAATAAGTAAATTACGTACCTTAAATAAAAAATAAAAAAATAGAACTAATGAGTAATACAAATATATAATTAAAATGTAATATTGTATAATAAAACATCAGAGTGGTCTGATCATGTTATTAACGACAAAACCCAATTAACTGTCAATAAAATAAAAGTGGAAAAATGTGTATAGCTATGGTTTTATTTTAAATATTCAGTTTCACCAAGAAATGCCATAACTTGAATCCATATCATAAAATATTGATTACAATTTTTCCACATATTTTTATTCAATTGATTCACAGAGTACTGTAGTGTTGAATAAGTTTAAGTAAGTTCAGTAAATGGTGTTTTCTCATATTTGTTGAGAAAAGTTGTCGAGTTGAGAAGCCCTGGCATCTTCCCTCAGGCGCTGGTCCACGTCCAGGCTCCGGCGGAATATTCCCATGATGTCTCGCCGCTATCTCGGAATAAATAAATGAGCGACAAATATAAAACGTCTTTCGGAGAGGAAATGCCATAAATACATTAAGATAAAAGGCCTCACGTTATTACAAGACCTACCGTAAAAGGCACACCTCGCATTATTTATTCCACACTTCGGAACGGACGTGGATATATTACGCGGGAGAGGACGCTGTCAATCTGACGTTTACGATTTGTAGAACCTACTACTGAGTGCCCTTTTCACAGCGCTCGATGATTACGAAACTGAGTGATTAAAGTGATCTTTCACTGCGGACCTTACAGTGTCTAACCGCACACAATACTTGCTAAATACACGGTGTTGCATAACTTCAAGTTCAACATTATTTTATTTTTATTTTTAATAAGAAACAACCGAAACTTTATATTAAACCGTTTTTATTTTTAGTACTTTCCTCCGACCGGTTTCGATTAGAACCTTGTCAGCTTCAGGGATAAACTTGTACTCTATGGACATGTAATGGAGGGATATGTACATGTCCGTCCCTGAAGATGACAAGGTTCTTGTCGAAACCGGTCGGAGAAAAGTACAAAAAATAAAAGTGGTTAAAAACACAGTTTGAGTTTTCTTTAAATCCTCACAATTTTTATGTGTTTTTTTTTAATGAAATACAACTTAGTAGACTCAAAAAATATGTGCTTGATTTAAGAATTAAAACATAAATTAAAATGGAGTTCTACAAATCAAACGCCAAATCAGTAAATAAATAAAAAAATCCCCATTTACCTCACCTTTTTAGTAACATATAACCTGAAAAATCCCCATTTACCTCACCTTTTAGTAACATATAACCTGCGTTCATATTTAAAAATAATTTATTGGACTTGTTCCGAATTGAAAGTCACCCATTTTAGAATGGCATTTCGTTTACAACTTATTATCACATATTTTACTCATCGTAAATAAATTTTTCCTAACAATTTAAACGAGTTTTGTTCCATTGTGTATATCTGTATACTGTATTATTAATGTATGCATGTTGTATATTTTAATGGTATGATAACAGTTATTCAATCTTTTACATTAATTGAAGTAGTAAAGTGTAATAAATTATTAGATGTATTTAAACATATTTTTTATAATATTTGAACATTATTTTGTATACATATATTTCAAAAGCTCGTCATTTAGAGGCTTAACAGAAGGTGAAATAATAACTCGACACTGGCTATAACACCCAAGATGGGTGAAAAGTCATTAAAAAGAAGAAGAAGAAAAAGAAGAAAAAGAAGGTAAAATATTCTTCTTCTTCCTGGCTCCATCCCAACTTATCGTCATTGTAGACTGTTGGGGTCAGCTCTCCTCGTCCTTAGGTTGAAGGTCCTTCCTCTTAACTTTTCGGACCCTTTCCTTGGACGAACTAGTATCCTCTGCTTCACTTAGCTCCCTATATTATCATGGTGTAATGGTTACCGTGTTTATCTACCGTACTGGAGGTCCCGGGTTCGATTCCCAGGGGGAGTGAAAATAAATATTAGTGATTTTACACTCTATTTTTTATTTAATATTAGCCTGGACTGGTCCCTGAAGCGCAAGAGTGATAGATAACCTTGCACTCATGTAAATAACGATCAAGATAACAGTGCGTCAGTACGATGCAGTGCCCTATGCACCATCGGGTGCCGACGAGGGTTTGATGATAGATATCTAAAATAACTAACCAACCAACTAACCATCACGCTGTTTCTCTGTGGGGGTAGGCAGAGAGAATAGAACGCCACACCACTCTGTCTTTGCATACTATCTTCGCCTCTTCCACATTCATATATCTTCTCACTCAAACACGCCGATTATTCCGACTCCTGATCTGACCACATTCAAGCGCTTAATTTATAGATAGATATCTTTCATCTTATGTTCCAAAAAATTTCACCATTACATACTTTGCTTTCGGAAAATTTGTTATTACTTGTGTGAATGACTCGATATGAATGCACAGAGCAGACTGCAAGTGAGTATATTAGTAAGTGTGGATGTGTTGGTGAAAACCCGAAGGTTTATGAGGTTTCCCTTTAATCTCAGATCGAGATCGACGATTCCCATACTCTTCCACCCATTTCCATTTGTGACCGTCTTCCCTCTCTCTCATTACGGTGCACTTCTCGTGCACTCTCCTGCCGTCTCGCTTCCCCTCGCGCTACACGAGAGAGTTCCGTGCCAGATTCGGAGGTCACCCCCCTCTCGGTAATTGCGCGTGTGTCTGTGTAATGTACACACATATTTATATATATGTATATGGTACCTGTGTATATGCATGACACCCCCCTCGGCCCGCGCCCTCCCTCCGTTCCTCATGTCCGGCCGATGGACTTCGAGGTTCTCGGAATCGCCATGGGAATGCGAACATCTCAAACTTTTGTGATCGCATCCCCAGATTTATTGACGATAAGCGCACTTCGTGAGATATATATATATATATATATATATATATATATATATATATATATATATATATATATATATATATATATATATATATATATATATATATATATATATATATATATATATATATATATATATATATATATATATATATACATATACAATAGTTAAAATAAATCTGACTAAGATAATACATTGAAATAAATTAAAATATTGATAATTACCAGCTCCAAAAGGAAGAGATGGATCATTTTTTTTAAATGAGTCCTTCATCATCCAAATATCTATCGGGTCTGAAATTTTCAGGATCTCCCCATATTTCTGGATCACTATGGAAGTCTAGTAAATTCACTGAGATCATAGTACCCTTAAAATAATCAGTTGATAAGTACATAAATTAATTACCGTATATTACTTACGTAATTACAATCTTTACTTGTATAATTCGACATTTTGATAAAATATGGTATTGATGATAATGAATATTCAAACTATATTTGAATATATTATCTCATTATATTTTTTTCAGTAAAAAGGTTGACATGAAGTGAGTTCCGGGACCTTTTTTGTTTGAAATAAAGCCCTACTAAATACTTAGGACTGCTGTGCTTCGAAAATGGTTGAAAGCTTGCAAATTTCAAAGCTTTGTCAAAATTATTTGATTTCGTTTATTTTTAAAACTGAAGCTTTACTGCACTTATTACTATAGCTGAGTGTGTTTGGAAAACACAAATATACGTGAGATTTGTTTTGAACTAAAGATTTAGTAGTAATTTTGATTATCGAGTCATTAATTTTTTAAACGAATGAAATAAAAGAGGCGTTTTCCGAAACATATGTTTATTCGATTTTTGAAACGAATCAAATAAAAGAATAACAAAAAGTTACATTATTTATTACATAGTTAAAAATATAATTAAAACAACTAAATACATTAAGCTATTAGGTGTTATTTGCTGCTGCAAACCATTCCACAATATGTCTTTGAAAACACTATTAATCTTTTATTTGTAATTTACGTTGTATTTATAAGCAGGGTACAAACACTAAAGAAAATATATAAATAAAAAAAAAACAATCCACAAGATTGAGACAACAGACAATATATTATATATACGAATATTATAACAATCTATCAGGGCTCCACATGTGTCGTGCTTATTTTCATTTTTATAATATATATCTAAGTTATTTTTTGTGATGGTTAAAAATTGAAATTCCTCCAAGTTAAAGAACCACCGCATTTTATATCCATCTCTGTCTTTCTCTCGGAGATATGATATTACCGTTTCGCCACGGCCGACCTCTGGTCGAGGTGTTTGGTGGGAGGGTCCAGCGGTTAGGAGATGCGTTGCTCACCCCCGGGGCTTGGGTTCGAGTTCAGCTCGCGCAGGTAACAGCCAATGGTGAGAAGTGTGCAATCCCCCGATTTGCAGGAAACGGAACATTTGCGACCTTGTAAACCCGTCATTAACTTTTGCTTTACCTTATTTTTGACATCTCAACATGGATGAAGAAGAATATGGAAGTCTGGGCAGTTACAGGGCTCACGACCGTCATAGACTGATTTAAGTGATCACTTTACATAAGTGTAACATATTCTTCTTCATGTATGTTGAGATGTCAAAAATAATGTTAAAAAAAACTCCTAATTGGAGATAATACAGATTTGTGAACAAGTCTTTGGACACACTCAAAATGTTGTAAACTTTTGTTTTTATTTAATAAATTTCCAAGAAAATTAATGGATTTAGTGATTTACCATTTTCTCGTGGCATATTTCTTTCCGATTACTTTTCAATCACATAAAATAATTACAAATAATTGGAAAATATTTGTTAAACATCGAAAAGATTGATGAGATGTCAAAAAAAAAAAATAATAATAATAATAATATCGAAAAGAATATGAATAAATTAGTTTAGAACCAAAATCGTTAATTTTCGGAATAGATTTGTAGATTATTGAATATCTAATGTCAAGCTGAATGGTGGTAATGATAAGTGCGACTTTACTTCAAATTCTTAATGAAGGACTTGAATCTTTATTAATTATTTTTTTAATCTTTGTCGATTCTTTAAACATATATTTTATTCGTTAGTTAATATGTGCTGATGATATAAACTCGTAAATAAATTCAAGTAAACATAACAACACAACCGCTAGTAAATAGCATTTTATACACGTCCAGCTGTCGCAATAAACAAATATTTTACTAACGTAAAATTGCGAGATGATTTATGTTCGGTACTTACAAAACGTTTCGAATCAAAGTAAGATAAGCCTATGTAGCATTGGTTGAAAGAATTCACAGATGCGTTCCACGTAAAGTAAGAAAAGCATATTTCATGTTTTACGTACAATGCGGAAGCGATACAGTAAAACCACGATATAACGGAATAATTTAAGGGGGAATGGGTGTCCGTTAAAGCCAAAAGTCCGTTACATAAAAATAGGTTTAAGATAAATCAAAAACCTTTTTTTTTTAATTTTGAACACTGTATTTAGATAAAAATAAACAATACAAAACACAAACAAAATTCTATTTATTGTCTTCGGACACTCGTCGTCAAGTAACGCGCTTACGATCGGTAATCCTGCATTGAAAAAGGAATCAAGTTTGATACCTAATTTGTGATTATCATTTCCCCAAAAAAATTATTACATGCGGCGTTACTTGAATTTAAGCATAAAAATATGTTGACTGCCGACGTGTTTATATGCTTAAATATAAACACGTTGACTGCCAGTGTCAGCCAGCGGTGGACGACACAAAGCATTTCAATTACGTCTCGTCGACCACCAGAAGCTGACACAATGTACCTTATATTAACTTTATATGACAATATAAGGTACAAAGTGTCAGCCTCCGGTGGCCGACGAGAAACAATGGAAATGCTTTGTGTTTTCCACTGGTGGCTGACACTGGCAGTCAGTGTGTTAACAGGACTTATTTTTTTACATTAGACCGGATTTTTAATCCGTTAAATCAGAAATAGTTCTTCAAATAGAGGTCCGTTATATCGAGGTTTTACTGCATTTCTAAACATTTCACTTCTTCTCCATCGGAGATAAATCACGACACAAAAGGAGACGAGGAATGCTCTAGGAGAGTTCCTCGGATGAAGTCATCTGAATGCTAAGTCTGATTGATTGTTGCTTTTATTGCTCGCTAATATACTGGATAAAGAATATACTCTCATCAGCGTCTTCCCATGGCTCCGGTAGGCCGCGGGGGCGGCCATCTTCAATTCTCTTGTTTAAGTCGCTTACCTTTTAGGTAATCTAACGAGGTGCGCTTACGACGTGGAAAGTCGGATGCTGCAAAAAAACAATCAGTCATTGTGCACGCCTAAATGTGTGATTAATTCGAAATAGCTTCCACCGTGTAGAATTTGTATATTATTCTCGACAATATTATTTGACAATCAATTTTTCTTTTTTTGCCATATATCTCTGTTAATAAAAAATGGCCAACCCTCTTTAAAAAGCGAAAAAATAAGGATCAAACGTATTTAAGATGAATGTATTTTTTTAAAAATATTTTGTGAAAGATTTAAATTTTGTACAGACATTTCTTTGTGGAACAGCATTTTATTATAACGAAATAAAAAAATATGTATATTTTTTCCACAAATATTATTTGACCAGTTACTGGGTTTTGTTACGAGTCTGATTTTGTCGGTAACGACGAAACCCGGTCACTGGTCAAATAAAATATGTTGTTGTTATTTTATTATATTGTGTGATAGATTTATAAAATATTGGTATATCACGACAATTTCTTGAAAATATTTTGAGTATGTGCTAAAACTAAATAAAATTCTTGAGAGATTGTTATCGTGATTTTTATTGATATTGATGAAATATAATTAACAATTATATTTCATCTTAACAATTTTTTGAGAAGTAATATGGGCATTTACAGCGCTTAATATAAACATTGGATGTTTTTATTAATCACGTTATACTGTATGTAACATTCACGATTATGCCCAATATTCCACCTCTATTCTGTTTACTTTTTTAAATATATAGTATATACATATTACGAGTCAAAGATTGCCATCTTTTTTTGTTGTTCAATTTTCATATTATTTTAAATGACAGGCATGTCTTTTGCGTTTTAAAGTGTTTTGAGAAAACAATTCAGCGTGAGTAAGGCAGTTCATTTTGTAATAACACGCTCGTCTGATATCGCTATTTCCTCGTAAAATTACTTAAGCAAGGAAACAGCCAAAGGCTACCGCGAGGTTTTAAGGGCTGAAGTCACCTGTTATATCCTTTGTCCGCTTTAAGCCTAAGGAAAGTAACAAAGCCCTTCCTTTGTCTCTGATCCTCCAGGACAAAGCGAGGTAGTTATCGATTCCTTAATTCCATTTGCCAGATTCGAAGCACGCATTCGGTCGGAAAATATCCTGTCAACGAAAATTGGGATAAAGGTATAAAGAAATTAAAACATTTCGCAGTAAGAAGGAAGCCTTAATCCTTGCACCTACGTACTTCGGAAAACATTTGATGGATAGGAACTAAACTTAACTGTAAAACTAAACGGAAATATTAATATATATCCTCATAAATTATCCTTCCGTGTGCCGCATCAATTAATATCCATGAAAAAGTTTTTTCTCGATAATAACAACCACAATAGTTTTTTCCATATTTTTTTCATTTAAAAAGTGACCAGTGATCAGGCTGGTCAAATAAAACAAATGTGGATAAAAGTATAAAGTTCTTATTTTATTATATAAAATACAGTTCCACCAAGAAATGTCAGTTCAAAACATAAATATATTTTCCACGATAAAAAGCATAAAAATTCGACGTATTTTTAACCTATTGCTACACTATTATCATGATTAATTCGACTGTGTTGTAAATACTTATCGACTGTATCGTGACAAGGCTATTGTTGTCAGTATGGCCATAGTTCACCGTACATCAATTCTCGTAATATTTCTTTTTAAATATGTTTCAACATGTTTAAATATCATAACCCATTCGCTAAAAATTTATGAGCTGTAAAATAAATGGTCTGTAAACTCGATATTCCTCGGACGCTGAGTACCCACCGACAATCTCCGCATCATCACGTGTCGATAATAGTATAACGCAGAAAGCTCATCTCACGTAGCTAACAGGTTATGGGTCTACGTTGGTAGGACGAGCCAGCCGACAGATGCCGAAGATTCCCGACCGTCGACGATCTGCGCCGAGAGGGCTTCGAGGGCTCGTATAAAATAAAAAAAATCCAGACGTATATATTATTACATTATAGTTACATATAACAGAGCTTTGATTCTGATTGGTGATCTGTAATGTAGTAATAAATCCGCTAACTCACGATTAACTAAGCCGTGACTTTTTTTCGCATTAAAAAGATTGTAGGTATAATGTTAGACAACAAGTATTGATCGATTGTATGGGTTTTTTTGAAGACAGCGATAATTTGGTATACATGAGATGTGGTAATCGTGATTTTACTCGGTATAAATATATTCTAAGAACACAATGTAAAACCTGCAAAAACACGACTTTAATTCGACATGCAGATTGCAATATTGTTTATTTTCGCTGCAATATTGTATGTAATTAAAAATAACAGGTATTTAATAAGGTATGCTCTACATATTTGACTGCAAGGAACCTCAAATGCTTCGCTCCATAAATATTTCCTATTGTTATCGGACGCATTAATATTCTGACATTATCGAATTCCATTTCATTAATCTACATGACAAAGGTGAAATGTTGAGGCTGTACCAGACTGTGTATCTGGTTTATTATGTACTGAACATAATATGCTTAAACAGAGCAGAATCAGGTAACATAATGACACTCTGGAATTTTATTTTCAATTGTACCCAAATATTCCAGACTTTTTTTATGCATTCTGAATCCAACTTCGAAAAATTTAATTCAATATTTGTATTTTAATAAAATTATTATGTGGTATTATTGACTTCGCGGAATTGGAAAGGCTTACATTATTTTTTTTCAAACCAACCATCACACTGCTTCCCCTCAGACGCAGGCAGAGAGAAATGAGCGTCACACCAATCTGTCTTTGAAAATCAATCTTCGCCTATTCCACATTCATGCTTTTCCTCAGATATTCGTTGATTATTCCGGCTCTTGACGTGACCACTTTCAAGTAACTGAAATACTTGATCGTGGAATGTTTTCTTCTGTCTTCCATTGTCTCTACATACAACCTGAAACAACTACGTTTCCCTTAATTTTTTTGTCTGTTTTTTCGTTACTCACCAAAACCATTTTAACACACCTTTCTTAATTTTATCGTTTATGTAAATCTCAGCCTAGCATTATTCTCTTATATCACCATTTGAGCATCTCGCTCACTCCTTTCAAGAACGTCATAAATCAAAAATCGTCAATTTTCGGTTGTACATGTTTTCGGAATGCCCAGAAAATGTACTATATCCTAGCAAAAGAGGCATATTTTTAACTTAATATTTACCCACTGCAGGGCAGAAATTGTTGTTTTTGCATTTGAAGAAAAGATATTGTTTAATATTTAAAAAAAAATATATACTTAATATTTTTCAAATGCAGAAAAAACCTTTACCTAAAAAGATCTGTTGTACAGTAAAAAGTTCAGTAAGTGGCTTAAACTTTAAAAACGTTCTCCTGAAAAATCAAGTTTTTTATTTACTTATGACGTTCTTGAAAGGAGTAAGCGATCTATCGTACATCGTTTTGACAAAAAATCTTATTTTTTAAATAATGTGAATACATACAAAAAAATGCAATTATTTGTCTAAAAACTTATTCGACTCTAAAATAATATTATGATTAATGATATAGATTTTAGTTTTATCCATAATGGAATACCAGAAGAGGTCGGATGTACTCGTGTATGTTCTTACAAAGCTCTTAAACAGCTTTCTATTGTTTTTTGTTATTATGGATGTTCTCACACATCCCATGCCCTCCCCATCTTCACGTTACGACCGAGTCGTTTATGTTTATTGCACAGTCAATAATGCTACAACCTCTTCGGATGATTTCCCGGGGACATTAAGAAGATAGAAGGTGAATAAAACTAAACATTAATCATTGTATAATACCACTTATTATACTATGGTAATAATCGATTCCTAGGTTTGAAATCCTTATATGAATATTTACTTTCAATTTTTAACGTCCATTCGATAAGTCGCAACTTAATTATTAAAAAAAATATATTAATTAAAAAAATGGAATAACCCGCAAAGCCTCTTTTATAGGCTTTTCTGCAGGTAGGATAGAAAGGATAGGGAAGGTAAATGTGAAACATACATCACATATACCCAGACCAATTGAAAACAAATCTTTCGTGAATTTATTTTGCAATTAGCAGGAATCGAACCCGCGACGATAGTTTCATATTTGAGCGTCTACCCAACTACGCCACGGCGCGCGGCGCCTGTCGCCGTACGTAAAAACGTATTTGTTTTTTTTTTCTTCCTAAAACACCGTTTTTGCATTGAAAAAATAAGTTTTTCTTCGAACTAATTATATGGTTTTTGAAATGAAAAGAGTTACAGAAAGGTAAGAGGTTTTAAAAATAGTAAAATTATTTTATATATATATGTAATAAAATACCTAGGTACCTACCTATACATTTTATTAAGTAGGTACTTACAAAGCAACACATTGTTTATTTTATTATTATACACCCACTTTACATATTATTTACACCCAATTTACGAAGGAAAATATTACCCCGTTATATATATATTCTTAAAACAAAAAAATCCAATGTTTAAATTCTTTAAGAAAATAGGGCGTCAACGGACATGTGACCTCTCCGGTGATCTCCGGTGGAATGAATTGTGTGTTTGCGAATATCTCCATAATCATTGTATAATACCACTTATAATACTATGGTAATAATTGATTCCTACCTTTCAAATCATTGGACAAATATTTACTTCAATTTTTTGAAGCGTGGGTGTCGATTTTCAGCTGATTCTTTTTATTTTATTTTATTGCTCGTTTATAACATTGACTAAAACGACTATTTAGCATTTAATATAATGGTGAATAGTTTTATTGCTAAATGATTCACAGCACACACACCGCCATGTTTTAATATAACTCAATAAAAATATTATCAGATGCAGTGTTTATTTTTATTATGAATAAAAGCGAATATTGTGTTTTGTTTTTATTGTATTCTCCTATTAACTACTAACTTTCTATCACGCCGCTTCTGCAGGAGTAGGCAGAGAGAATAAAACACCACACCTCTCTGTCATTACAAACATTATTCGTCTCTTTTAAATTCATGCACATCCTTATACATGCCCGCCGATTATTCCTACTCTTGACTTGACCGCTTTCAAGTTTTTGACATACCTGATCGTACCAAGTTTTTTTCGGTCTTCTGTTTCCAACTCAATTCGCCTAATAAATTTGTTTTACCGTTCTTTCCTCACTCATTCGTTCCGCATGTCCAAACCATCTCAAGACACCTTTTTTTTTAATTTGACCGAAAATGCTTATCTCAGCTCTGCATTCTTTCTTCATTTCATCGTTCGAATATCTATCATACACCGCTTTACCGCTCATTCGTCTGAGGGATCGTATTTCGTCTGCATTCAGCATTCTACTTTCATCCTTCTTTTGACCAACTCCATGCTCCACTTCCATACATTATTCTCTTATAAATATCGTAGTCATTAAAATTGAAGAGTCACACAAGGTCCAGTGCTTTTTAAATAATATAAAATCCTCTCCTTATCATTCGATGAATGATAATGAGAGTGTTATACTAGCATAACACAATGTTAACAATGCTTTTAATTGTTGGGTAATATATCCAAAATATTATATATCCTATTTAGGACATTATCAAAAACTGAATGTTTGATAATGTCCTGAGAAGATGAAACGCGTCACGTATTAAGATATACATAAATAAATGTAGAATTCAATCCAACAAAAACCTTGTTTTATTTTGAATGTATTACCCAACAATTCAATATGGAGTTCTACCAACTGTCTGCAGTCACAATAAATAATGCTTTAATAAATAAATATTTTTTAATACACAAAATATTATAAAATCCCTTTCCCGGGGGAGCTAATGTAGCCCGCACCCGTTCAGTAAGGACCTGTGTCTACCTGTAGAATGGAGGAATTGTTAAACACGATTAGTTGTCTTTATCTGCTGACAATTGTCACCCACGCAGATAAGAAGGCATCACCATTATTTGTTTTTAATATCCTACCTGTTTAAGGCGTTTAGGATTGTCCGATTTCCTAGACTTTTTATCGAGCTTTTGGGAACCATGTTGGTCTCTCTTTGTGTGCAAATAAAGCTCTTAGTGCTTCATGGCAATTTTATCACGAGCTGTCAACAATACAAATCGGCGTGTGAGTTTACCATCGTGTATTTTTCGCAGTTTAAAACAACCAAAAAACAAAAAAAGATTTATTTAATTAGTCAGAGGCGGTTTGTGGTCCTGTTGCTGCGCTTTTGACTTAATATTATTGGTTAGAATTCATTATTAATTATTTTTTCTTACTAAATTTTAATAATTAATAAAACCCTTATCCACACCCCAATAGGGCACTCCTTCATATAAACGCAGTGTTATTATATCTTGATCTTTTATACATGAAGGAAAGGTGATCAGCCCTCCGCTTCAGGTACCAGTCCAGGGTAATATTGAATAAATAATACAGTGAAAAAATCACTTATATTTATTTAACCCCCCTGGGAATCGAACCCGGGACCTCCAGAAGGGTAGCCGAGAGTGCTGACCATTACACTACGGAGACGGACAAAATTTTCATGTTTTTTTTTCATTTTTTCTTGAAAAATATTTTTGTATTTTTGAACGCAGCTAGCTTTTTACTAAATTAAAAAAACCACTTAAAAATTTATTCGCTTGAATTCCATCACTCTAGCGATATCAGCAGACTGGACAATTCGCGTGACCGAGGAAATATGTAATCCTTTTTAAAAATTACTGGATTGGCAAAAATAATTCATTAGCTTTCTTGAATATATTTTAAAATTAAGTTTTTAAAACTTTACTACTATTTTATTTCGTTTGAGAAGTTAACAGATTAGTTATAGTAAATCAATACATTGAAAAGTATTTGAATTGATCAAATTGTAAATATTCAAACTAAAGTACAGTCACTACATTGAAGAGAACTGAGTAAGAAATAAGAGGGTCTAGAAGGGGAAAGATCAAAGCTAGGTCAGCAAAACCAACTATAATTTTATTAGATTAAATAATTGTGCAGAAATACAGAATATGATAAGTGTATTAAACGGATAAACGTCACAATTATGAGATGAACAGACCAAAGCCCTTGCATTTGTGGTTAAATATGCTTGTATTTTTACTTGAAGCTCTAAAACCTTGTATTTGCATCTGTATAACATTGAGTTCTTGTATTTTTCAGAATCTTCTCAAGCAGCGCGATCCGGGGGCTGCTTCCCCGCGGCGGGCGTGGTGCGGCTGGAGGGCGGGCGCCGCGTGCCGCTGCGGTTGCTGCGGCCCGGGGACCGCGTCCTGGCGCGCGATCCCTCCACGCGCCGCCTGCTCTACTCGCCCGTGCTCACCTTCCTAGACAGAGACGAGGCCGCCACGCGCTGGTTCCTGAGCTTCTCCCTGGAGAACAACCGGACCATCACGACGACGGAAGCGCACTTGCTGCTGCGCGCCAGCGGGGAGAACGCCTTCGCGGCGCGCGTGCGTCCCGGGGACGAGCTGCAGGTCCCCGACGAAGCCAGAGGGGTCGCGGTGGCGGCGCGCGTGCTGAGCGTGCGGCGCGTGCTGCGGCGCGGCGTGTACGCGCCGCTCACGGCCGCCGGGACCGTCGTGGTGGACGGCGCGGTCGCGTCGTGCTACGCCGCCGTGGACAGCCAGCGCCTGGCCCACTGGGCCGTGGCGCCCCTGCGGGCCTGGCTCCGCCTGACCCACCCCGACTCCCTCACCGTAGGAGTGCACCCTTACGTGAAAGCGCTACATTCCGTGGCCAGATACATTCTCCCTAAGAGCATGCTCTACGAGTGAAGTGACTATATATAGTTTCGATAATGGACGGTATCGACCGCGGACAGAAGTATGGACAGATTGTTTTATTTAATGACGTTATATATTTTTATTTGAACACACTTCGTATTATTAATTTAGAATATGGAATTGCAGTCCTGTCAACTACATTTGAAAATCTATCCATTTTTTAATTTAAGTTTTACTTGGTAAATACCACTTTTTCTTATAATCTATCGTGTTACGATGCATTCCGCATCATACGGTGTTTGAAAATGACGCGGAATGCGTCGAAACACATGTCACAATAGATTTTAAGAAAAAGTGGTATTTACTAAGTACATTTTAAAATCTTTGTAAATTGGGCAAGCTCTCTATAATCAAGTACTCTACGCACAACACTATCTCGAGGCAAGCTGTCTTACAAATCGTTACTGGTACTAGATACACGTAATTAGCACTGTAAAGTTTTACATTGAATATACTTTTATATCGTTTAGGGATAAAAACGAGTATTCTAAATTAAAAATATGACTTTTATAAATGAATGTGATTTATATCTGTGATTAGATTAGTATGATCAAATACCTTTATAGTATTTTAAAATGAAGGGAACGAAAGTTTCCATGTAGAGATACGAATAACTAAATTAACATCACATAATATTAATATTTTATCTTATACGTACGAATTAAAAAAAAATGCACAACACTGTTTAATAACTTAATAATTTAAAATAACAGTTTTCTCACAAATTAATGTATGTTTATACATTATATTTAACTATAAAATATATTTCATTTCCCTGAAATACAAAACACTAGCTTTAAATCGAAATACTGTATAAATAAATATTTGATCATACGAAATCTTCTCCTGAACAAAACAACAACTACTGCAAGTATTAGTATAACCTGAATATTAATTATTTGTTTTTTATTATTATTATTTAATTCTCCAAAAATGTCCGCTAATATGAATACTTTCAGGCCGCCTTTTGTCTGCGCTTAAAGAAATATTAAGTGATTTGTGACTTGTAAAATTGTGTATCTGAATTGAAAAGATTACACATTATGAAACCTTGTGAAAATGTAAATAGATTATATTTACAAATGCTTTATAATTTAGTCTCATTACTTTTGCATACATGTGAATAAGTATATGCATTTTATGAAATCACAACAGTGTCTATTGATTAATCAGCACCATGTAAATTCACAATTTGCTCTGTAAGTTAATTAACTATAATAATTTCCGTTTGTTTATAATATATAATTTTTGTGTACTGCGAACACGCTTTAAATGTGAATTATTACTGTTATTTTATGTAAAGTGACAAAATTAATATAATTCTAAATTATTCTGGTAGTTCTAAGATCGATTAATTAATGGCTTGTAAATTGGTAAGCAATAGTTGAGTTAAAGAATCGTGTTTTCGTTGGAAATTGTAATGATGTATGTTATTTTAAACTGTACATAGGTATTAATAATTTAATAATTGAGCGATGGTTGGACTTTGTGGGATTTTACGAAGGGACAAAAGAAATGTGTAAAATAGACAAATTACGTATGTACAATATAGGGAAGGGAAAAAAAGAGATACAAGAATGAATAACGAAAAGGTACTTTTGAATCGAAGTAAGTAAAAGTACAAGTAAAAAAAACAGTATTTTTCGGACATGAAATTTGTCTTGATAAACAATAGCTAATTTTTTACAGAAATAATTTTTTGTTACATAACATATTGATCAACATGTCATAAACATTTAAATGATAATTTTATGCAAAAAGCAATTTATTTTGGCTTCTACTGTTCATACTTACTGCGACGATGGAATATTATACCTTTATTTAATATAGCATTTTTTTCATAACTCGTTTAAATATAAAACACTTTGATCAATTCACTTATGGATTTATCAATAATTATTTTTTATGCGGAAGTATTTTAGATGAATATCGAAGTGGATTTAGTAAAGTGTTTTAATTATTAGTTATATATATTTACAATGGATATACTTTCTTTGTATGAAAACGTAATTAGCATTGTTTAGTTATATTTAAAAAGGCCGAATATACAAAGTATTTTGTAGTCATCAAACTCAAAGATGTGAATCAAATTTTTATTTATATAAATATGTAAAATATGAAATAATATATTGTAGTTTCCTAAATATCAACTGGTAATTGATAAGAAGTGCAAACGACGCCAATTATTATTTTTTTACAATAATTTTGACCAGATTATTATTCTTTATTTACCGATAAAAAATATCTGTTTTCATTTTATAATATTATCAACTCAATATTTTCTGAAATATTTACAAACGTAAATATGTTTTAATAATACAAAAAAATTGAATTGTATTTAAAAACGCCTTTATTTTCATAAGATTGAATGATTTTTTCTCTGTTCGATACAATGTTTCAATTATTGCAAGTAGAAAGTTTGATTCGTTATTCTATTTGAAATATAATTTTCGAATTATTTTACATTTCTAGCATTCAAATATTTTGTTTTTGTACCAACAAAAACTATATATCTGTAGTGATTTGATGACAAACCTACTTTGAATTTATTTTTAAAATTAAAATTAAACACATCATTGGACAATTTATTTTTTTGATCAACCTTCTTATATTGGCTATAGAATAATCTTAAAAAAAATTACCTTGAAACACATACCGACGATCTCTTCATCGATAAATTAATATATATATCTAAAAGTTTTCATTCCGTTTCATAATATTCAGTTCTATCACTTTCACACTGCAAAATTGTTCTTAATATTTATTAAAAGGTACCCTTTATTTAAAAGGTGATAATGTTAAATATAAGAGTAAAAAGAACGTAATTGCTTTAAAATGCATATTCCATGCATATTCATTTTACTAAAATACCTTGCCCAATAAAATATTAGTACATGTATGTACATAACCAAAGCCTTAACTTTTTTTTAGCATTAAAATGCTCTTTTTCTCAAATCTGATGATGAATTTTTGTCTGTTGCACACAGAATTTAATATGTGCATCCATACATAACGTATTTAGTTGCTTTAATGATTTTAAGTCCAGTGACACGAAGAATAGGTAGGTATAGTATTAATTAATAATTTATTTTTCACGTTTAATCGAATATGTACATAATTATATATACACAACCACTTGTACTATTTTTAAAAACTAAGTATCGAAAAAATAACGCCATATAAATAAATAGGAATAATCCGATATTTTATGGTATTTTCATTTTTTAGCATTACATGTATACATAAATCCTCACACTGATAAAATTTCGTCTTCACATTGGTGTCTTGTGTCTGATACGTATTTTTGCTTACAAAACAATACTCTACTATCGTCCTTAACGTCCTTAATGAAGAGAATATACCTTACAAATAATTTTGGAAAAAAAACAACATACTTTTAAAAAACAAAATATTCTTTTAGAGAATTTTTAATAATAATAATACAAAACCTTACTTTAATTATTTTAAATGGGATATATATACGAATTAATATTAATACATACCTGCGTTTCAGGGAAGTATTAAATAAATATTGGAGTGGAAGAAAAGCACTCATATTTATACATACTTTGAACCCCCTTGGGAATTGAACTCAGCATGGTAGCCAAATACGCTAACCACAACACTGGAACGGAAATTAGGATAATTTAAATACAGCAGCATTAAAAAAATTGGAATTCAATTTTCTCTTTTCACTAAGGACGGTAGTGTTACATATGTATTTTGAAAAAACACCATTATATTAATAAATATTATTTTTCATTACCAGAAAGTATGAAAGCGTATTTAACATTCTTAAATTTACTTATTACGATTATTTACTTTTTTTAGTCTCTACCAATTTTCAACAAGAATTTCACATATCAAACGAATTACGTTGTACGATCGTTGAAGTGTCTTTTCTAATAAAAAAAATCATAGATTGATACTTTATGAAACAATTTAATAATCAAAGAGAAGGACGAGAATAACAAAAAACGATGTGTTATTTTGTTTGTAAACAAACGAGCCTAATTTATTTATTTAGTTATTAATGTATTTAAATAAAATAAAATAAATTCATCTGATCTTAAATGATTTTCACTACTTAATGTTAAAATTGATACATATCGATGTATACCTATCTCTAAAATAATCCAGTTACTATAGTTATCAAGATTTGTAAATATATTATTATTATTATAAACATTCGTGAAATTTGTGACTTACGATGTAATTATGTGCCTTCTCAATTAATAATTTGGCTATTCAATAATTTGGTATTTTATTTATGGGCAATGCCTCAACTATTCGACGGGCTACGCCTTAATTATTCAACATGTTTAATTTTATAATTTAAAAGAATGAATATGTTTTTACTTTTGATAAAATAAAGTAATATCTTTGTGCCAAGAACTTGATTGTTTATTTTCTCTTATCCTATCCCTATATTTTTACCTTATGCTATAAACCCTTATTGAATATTGCCATTTTGAATATTGGTAACGAAGATTATAGGTTGGTACCAATTTGTGATGTCATTGTCCGTTTATGATAAATATTTATTTGAACAAACTCAAACATAGTATCGTGGTCGTACAGGAGAAAGTGACCAAATAACAAAACGTTAAATGCTCAGGAGGGCCTTAAAGTCACTTTTGCTTGACAAGAAAATAAACGTAAATTCAGTTAGTCATTTTTAACAAGTCAATATATTATACTTCTAAGTTTAAAATCGCTTTAGGGTTTTGCTCAGGGCAATTTTAAGCTAGTAAAATATCAAATAGTCAATGATCAGGTTTTTGTAAAAAATGCACTTGGTCACATTCTCCTGTGTGACTACGGTATGTATCTGCTCTTTCCCAATGATAAATTAAAATATTTTATCATTTTTATAAAAGAGATTGATAATATATTTTATTAGAGAAGACCGAGGAAAACTTTGCATAAACAGGAACATTTGAAATATTACATACTTCAATTTATTAATTTATTTTAACTTCTAAAAAAATATTTACATTGGCGGGCTTATTGCTAAGATGCAATATCTTCCATCCAACCAAAAGGGCAAGGTAAGAAAGTAGTCAGGTCAGGAGCCGGAAAAAGCCGCTGGTATGTATTGTAAGAAGATACATGAATATGGAAAATGTGAAGATTATTTGCAAAGACATAGTGGTGTGGCGTTCTATTCTCTCTGCTTACCCCTTCGAGGAAGCGACATGATAATTAGTTAGTTTTTATGTTTTGTTAAGAACGATAGCAATGTGTAAATAACAATCACTACAATTTTATACGGTTATTTATATATTTTTGTCTTTAGGAAATACGAGGGCAGACTTGAAACACGTTAAATATTATTTATTTAATTATGCTTTCTCCTTTTGTAGGATATTTTTCATTCAGTTTTATATCTTTTGATATTGTACAACTTTAAAATATAAAAAAAACGTCAGTAAATTTTTAAGCATATGCTAGTGACACCTATGGAACAAAATTGATAATAATATACTGGAATGGTTTACTTACCTTTTTAAGGAAGTACCATCTGTTGACGATGATTATAACTATATTAGTGATCGTAAGTGATATGAGATGGCGCTATTCTATCAAATGAGATAAATTGTGTGTTTACGTTTTATATCATTTACTGGTTTTATTTGTTGAAAAACTTGAATTGAAAAACGATTTTTTAAAAAAATATTTTTTACGGCCATATATATAATTAATTTTCAATTAATTAATTAATAATATTAGTTGTGTTTAAGTAAATACGACGAATAAATAAATGAATATTTTATTAACCCGATGACATTTATACCACGAGGGTTACATATTTTATTGATTATTTTAAATACTTTTATTTCATTTTAATATTTCTATTTTATAACGATATGTGAGCAAGTAAAAAACCATTTAGATTATAATTTATCCGTTAAATATAAAAAAAGTTGCATGTTTGATTTGATAATTGATTGTTTGTTTGATTTGATTTGATAATTTGATAATTGAATAATTTCTGAATAAAAATAAACATTTTTATTGTGTGTCTCTGTCACACTTAAAAGGCGCTTACGTTACGAGCAAGATACATATATTTTGTCGGACGCCAAAATCAACATAGCCCATTTTTTCATATAACTCAACAAAAGTATATTTTTCCGACTATTTTCGTAGATGTCAGTACTTAATATGCACAAAAAAAATACAAACTTGGAAGAAAGTGAGGTTTGAATATTAGGTACCGCACCGTCACAAATCTTGTGCCAAACGTCAGTAAGCATTATCAGAAGTGTCACATACTGTGTGCCAACAACAGGCACGAGTTAAAAGTTTTTTTTAATTACCCTTAAAATTTACAACCCCCAATAACATAATGTGAGGTGGTTAGCGCATAGGACTACCTTATTGAAGGTCCCGGAGTCGATACCCAGGATTGTCAAAATCAATATACATAAGTGATCACCCTGGACCTTAAATGCAAGGTTGACCAGTTGCCTTCATGTTATCAAATATTAAGATAAGACTGCGTCGAAATGAGGCAGTGCCCTATGCTCAATCCGGTGCGAATAAATTTCTTAAAAAAGAAGACGAAGTATTTTTTTTAAATATTATAAATGAAATATTGAAAAAGATTATTTTATTTTATAATTCTTTTATTTTGTGGATTACAAAAACAGTATGGAATTGATATGGATTTGTTTTAATAAGAACACGAATATTTATCTTCATTGTTTCGTTAAAAAAAGACAAATAAAAAATAAACTAAGATTGAAAAATAAAACTTCTTGCATAAAAGTTTATTTAAATATTGTCTTGATTACACTTTTAACACTTAAATAATTAAAGCATGGTTTCCCACACTATGGGTCGCGACCCACCAGCGGGTTGCGAGCACATATTGAGTGGGCCCTCGCCACTGTATGCATGAATTAAAAAAATAGGAAGTGATAAATTTTATATTTCATTCAGCTATTTATGCCCTCTTTTTTCTAAGACAGCTAAGAGGTGGGTCCCAAGATAGGAAATTTTCGTTAGGTGGGTCGGAGGCCAGTCAACTTGAACTTGTAATGGAGAATATCTCTATTTGCAAAGTTTCAGATTTCAAAACTAATGTACAGACTTCAGACAGTACGTGCTATAAAACTGAACCGAACTGTGATCGTAATAACATTATTTACGATTAGGGTTAGAAATTCTATACATATTATTAGTATGTATTGTATAAAGCAGGCTTGGACAACCCAAATAGCATCCCGGGCCGCATAGATGACTTAAAATTTTCCCAAGGGCCGCATTCAAACATTAGAAGTTTTTCATAACAACGAATTTCATACATTGATTTTTTGTAAGTACATATTATAAATAATTTTAATGCGGAGGTAATCAGAAAGTAAAATCATAGTAATTGCGAAGACAGAAAACATTACTACGACCAGAAGTAAGTAGAAAACATCCAATGAACCAACAAAAATATTTAGAATTTTTTAACAACCAATATTATTAATTAGGACACATAAATCAATAACATTTTTATTTTAATAAAAACAAATGACCACTCAGTTTAAGATTTGAGTTTCTTTTCGCTTACGTAATTTTTCTAAATCTATTTTAATAGTTTGAAGTAGCACACCTTAACTGGTTTTCGAGATTGCATTAAATTGGCAATGCTGAAGAGCGTGCGAACGGATATTATTCACTGTTTTTATAATAGTGAACAAAATAAAATAGGGCATAAATTTTGTTGATGCATCAAACCGTGTCTCACAAATATATTCTTCATACATGGCCGCGGGCCGCGGGTTGGCCACCTGTAGTTTAAAGGCATATTAGTGATGCGAATAATCGGACATGAATAAATAACTCGTCGGAATAAGTCGATTTGTTGTAAACATGATTATTACTAAAATACGGAGCAAATTCATTTTGAATTCAATAGAAGCTTAAAGTAAAAGCATAGTTAGAAATATGATTAATTTTGATTATTAGTGATATATGTCAACTCGAAAATATGCAATTTTGTCTAAATGATGCATATTATAGAGTTTTCAACGTTCTGTAAACTGGCGAAATACACTAAGAAGTTTGAAATGTCATAAAAAGCAAATTCAACTTTAAGTTTAATAGCGGGTAAAAGCTTTAAATAACAGGGATTAAAATTCAGGCTAAAAGCTTTAAATAACAGGGATTATTCAAACAGGGATTTTAGAGTTTTTTGCCAGTTTACCCACGATATGATATGTAACGATTATTTTAATAAAGTTTCGATAAATGCTATTATTCGGTTAGTCGCAGCATTAATACTTGATATAATAAGTTTATTTAATATTAAGGACGGACTATAATCGGAGGAGTCCTTACGGAGGAGTAGGAGAATAATAGAACTAAATACATATTACTATGATGTTTATTGCGGGCAGAGTTACGAGTAACGTGCAGTGGTCGGTGGTATGAATCGTGAATCTGTATTAGTATAAGCAGGGCTGGATAAACTCTTAGTTTAAACAGGCTTAGCGAAGGCTGCGGGCCGAAGGGCCCATTACGATTTCAGCCCCCTATTTATTGATGATGCTACGCGCAGTCCTGTCGGCACGCATTTCCGCATTGAGCTTTAAATTTTGATAGCTTCACAAGCATTATAAAATTAAACATATCGCTCACTCCTTTCAAGAACGTCATAAATCCAAAATCGTCATTTTTCAGTTGTGCATGTTTTCGGAATACCCAGAAAATATACTATATCCCAGAAAAAAAAAGCGTATTTTTAACTTTATATTTAACCGCTACAGGACAAAAAGTGTTGTTTTTGCATTTTGAAGAAAACGTATTGTTTATTTTTTTTTTTTTAAAAAATAAATATTTTTCAAAATCAAATAGAAATGTGCAAAAGAAGAAGAAGAAGAAGAAATGTGCATTATATTAGTTTATATTCCATGTAATCAGATTGATCCACAGTAACGCGTGGCTGGGTACAGCTAGCTAAGTATGAAGGAGGTTCATATAATATGACTTAAATAATAAAATAAATTTAATTACTTTAGAAGAAAATTTACAGAATAATCGGTTGCCTACAACTTTGTTTTCTTTAAACCCAGGTTACATTTAACGTAATTCAATTTTTGCTCACAGCACCGTTTTTGTATTGAGTTTTTCTACGAAATAAATATAAGGGTTTGGAAAGAAAAGAGTTATTGAAAGGTAAGGAGTCGATAAAAAAATAATTTTATTTATCAATTAATATTCAAAAAAAAATCTTTTAAACATAGGTATATTATAAAAAAATCTTAAAAATGGGTATATTCTTAAAACTTCTAAAATAGGTAGGTATATTCTGAAAAATACTCCTTACCGTTAAAAAATATTTGCTTTTTAAAACCATAAAAAGGTATTCATTTACAACATTTTGAGTGTGTCCAAATACTTGTTCACAAAATCTGGATTGTCTAGTGAAGTTCTAGTGATTCAAGAACAAGGTTTCTAAATTGGTTCATATATACAGAACTTCCAAGAATTTAAGTAGTGTGGTTGTCAATAATGGGTAGAATTGGTGAATGTTACACGTGTGTAAAGTGATCACTTAAACCAGCCTATGACGGTCTTCAGCCCCGTAAACGCTCAGACTTCCATATTCTTCTTCATCTTTGATGAGATGTCAAAAAATAATAGGTATTCATTTCGAAAAAAAACTTATTTTCTCAATACAAAAACGGGTTTTTAAGCAAAAAATACAATTACGTTAAATATTACCTAGGTTTAAAGAAAATAAGTTACAGGCTATCAAATATCCCTCCCTAAAGGACAAACAAATAAATAAAATAAAACCGTAATATGTGGAATAATTTTCGTTTTTATTTTCGACGAATTTCGATACTTGGCGAAATAAATGTTGTGAATATAACAGTACGAGTACTATAACAATCCCTGATAAACAAGGCTTCCTTAAGCCCATCTATTCTGAAAATTACTTAGGTGTACGCAACCGAACGTAATAAATTATGTATATTAACGGAGAATAGTACTTAATCCAACAGACCTGTCGACATTTATAATTTACCGAAGCTACTGTGATATTTTGGCAGGTAAGTGGTTTTGGGAAGCCTAGAACTATTAACTCGTCTAAACGTCAAAGGGCGTTTGTGTACTACACGGAATTACACGGAATTTTACCGTCCGGCACGTCAGTTAGCGTTTTAAAACGATAACATTTTGAGTGTGTCCAAATACTTGTTCACAAAATCTGGATTATCTCCAATTATAGGAGTTATTTTCATATTATTATTTTTAGCCTATGACGGTCGTCATCCCCGTAAATGCCCAGACTTCCATATTCTTCTTCATCTTTGATGAGATGTCAAAAAATAATTTTAAAACGATGATTGGCTTGTGCTTTTGTCCATCTTTCTTCGGACCTTGATCGGTGCATTAAAACGTTGCGCGTAAATTCGATCACGCTAAACTGTCGTAGTCGCTTTCATTTTTTAAAACCGAACTGCCGAACGGTAAAATTACGGGTAGTGCACAAACGCCGAAAGGGTTCTAGAAAATTCCTTTAAATAAAATAAATCGAGTCCCAAATGTAAGTGTAGGTACGCAATTGAAATAGTCCTTAGATTTAGAGGTCCTAATATGTATATGAAAATCAGATATTCACAACATTTTAGGTGAGTCCAAATCCTTGTTCGCAAATCTGGGTTCCTCCACGTAGGAGTATAGATAAAGTGTGTGTAAAGTAATCTCTTAACCAGCTCATGACAGGTCATAAGCCCTGTAAATACACATACTTCCATATTCTTCTTCATCTATGTTGAGATGTCAAAATGTAAAAAATCACTTATAAGTGGAGAAACCCAAATTTGTGAACAAGGATTTAGACACCCAAACATGTTGCGCAAGTTTTCAATTTAGATTTTAAACGCTATAGCTATAAAATTTACAAAGTAGGTATATTTTCAAGCCTCCGTAGTATAATGGTCAGCACGCTCGGCTACCGTTCTGGAGGTCCCGGGTTCGATTCCCAGGGGGGGGGGTCAAATAAATATAAGTGATTATTTTCATACCAATATTTTTCTATATTAGCCTGGAATGGTATCTGAAGTGGAGAGCTGATCACCTTTCCTTCATGTGTTAACGATCAAGATAACACTGCATTTGAATATTGCAGTACCCTATGCACCATTGGGGTGCATATAAGGGTTAAAAAAATACTTTACGAAGGCAGACAACAATATTATACATATAAATATAAAAAAAATTGATAAGAGAAAACTCACAATCAGAAATACTGTATGAATAATGCTTTGGATAAAAGGATAGGATGCTTTTCGAAAAGTATTTTCGGATCGTTATATATTTTACAAGGAATATCCTGGACAACAGAAATCCTTAAAATATGTGAATAAATTAAGTTCTTTCAGCCTTTTGAATCGTATCCTGAATATTTTATTACATATCCACATCGAGAGGTGGTCTAACCCTTAAATGAAACTGTAGGAACATTAAATTTGTACATATTAACTATTCCAGGTATTCAATTTTAATTAAGGAATGTGTGAGGTAAAACGGTATACTATTTACGAGATAATATACGGCAAACAACCCTCTGAATGATTGTGGATACTGGGGAGAATATCGTTTTATTAGTATCTCATTTATTTATGATTGAGAAATGGATATTGATTCTTCTCTGTTTGGATAACGGGTATTTATTTTACCATCTTATTGGCTCATTGGTATCCGCATACACATATAAATACAAATAATGTGTAGTCTATTTTGTAATTTCAACAACCATAATAGTTGATATTGCAAAATGGAGTACGAAAAAATCGTCAATTTTTTTTGTGTTAAATAATAACATATATGTAAATATGTATATTACGATAAGTCCATCGTATTAAAAAACATCAAAATAACATAAAAATAAGTTTTTTTTCGAAAATGAAGAAAAAACTCATATTAAATTCTTCTCAGCCAGTGTTTCTAGGCTCGAATCCAATCTACCGCAATTTGATCAATTTTGGATAATTAGCCGTATGTATCGCTCAATTTTGGGTGATACATACGGTATATGATATACACACATAAATATAAAGTAGCAGTCAGAATAGCAGGTAGTTGTAAACTCATTCTACAATTACTGGAGAATAAGGATTACAGAGGGAGAATCCATAATGTTTCCTGGGTTATGCGAAACATCTTTGAATTGCTTAAACGCGCACATCCATTACTCGTTTATCCTTTATAGAAGTATCAAACATATTAAAATATAACAAGTAATATATATTTATGTGCATATTTTACGAGTTACGAGTATGAGCAATGATTTGTCATAGTTGACCTATTTTATTTTATACGCTTCATAAACAGTTTATATTAATTTATAGCCAGTTAACGACACAATGCTTTACGTTTTATGGACGACACTATGCCCTCTCAAAAGCTTTAGTTTAGAACTTTAGATGGGGATTTTCACATCCGAGCTGTGTTTAGATTTAGCGACTTACAATCACATAAAACAAGAAATGTCAACAAAATCTGCTTGTAGTAGAGAAGCATTGTCTTTTCCTCATATTGCCTGTAATCTATTGTTCTTGCACGAGATTCAAATTTCAAGTAAACATTTTGTGAGAATAAACATGAACATTAAAAATAAAAACGCCCCTTTTTGAGATAATAACGAGTTTTATGATATTTTACTGATAAGTATTTTGCAATAACGTGTACATATGTATAATATGAACAAAAAACAAGTTATCAAAGACTTGAATCTTAATAATAATGTGAATTCTTTGACTACTGATTCAAATATTAATATAATATTCTGATAACAACTTATAAAATCGTTAAACCGTTATCTACAAAATTAAATATTTCCATGAAACTAATTTTGAAACAATTAATTTTCCAAACAACAAAATAATGAACAAATTTGAACGGATCTCACCATTTCATTTTCCAATAATAATGTTGTATATATTCAGAAATTCGCAATAAACTTCTATTAGCTTTGGATAAATCTCGTCTCAAAGAGATTGAGACGGTAAATTGAGAAGCGTCGGTAGTTGAAAGCTTATGCAAAATTATAAGTTTTGCATACATATATATATATATATATATATATATATATATATATATATATATATATATATATATATATATATATATATATATATATATATATATATACATATATATATATATATATATATATATATATATATTCACTACTCATATTCATGGAAGTTCTATATATATGAATCAATTTAGAAACTGTTATCGAATCACTAGAACTTCACTAGAGACATCTATTGGTGAGATGTAAAGAAGCTTTTGAATAGCGTAGTATTTGGACACACTCAAAATGTTGTATTCCTATTTTGTTACTCATCGTCAATCTACCATAAGCGGCATGGTAATACCGAGATATTTCTGGTAATATCTAAACATTATAATTTAAATTTTACATGGTAAACTCCACTTTTTCACACAGTGGTATTTGTTGAGTAAAAAGTATAATTAAAATTATGTATTTTCATTTATTATTAGTTAGAAAAAATCACATTTAACACGTTTTACTAAAAAGCTTTACGAATACCTTCACATTTTAGTAACATTGTTACATTTTTGTAAGACGTTTTAGCTACGAAATACCTTTCTAGCTATTACCAATGGGATTCAAACTATTCTAAACAAAGTTTTAATGAACTAACCTTAAAAGCAATCCAAACAAAGCATACACAGCATTCTCGATATAAATACATACGTATGCAGATCAAATGCGGAAATGATTAATTTATTGTTTTGATAACAAGTCGGGTATAACGTTATAGTAATATATGAAAGCTTTCGAATCGCTGATAAATTTATTTGTTTTTTGTCAGCAAAACTATAATGGATTTCTATTTTTAAGGCATATGTTACATTTACAATAAAAAATATTTATGTATCCAGATTTGTATTGGTATCACAACGGATATATGAAGATTATCATTTGTTGACATCATAACGTAGATGAAGAAGAATATGGAAGTATAGGCATTTACGGGGCTTACGTCACTATCACTTTACACACGTGTAACATTCACAAATTTTACAACACTACTCAAATTCTAGGAAGTTCTATATATATATATATATATATATATATATATATATATATATATATATATATATATATATATATATATATATATATATATATATATATATATATATATATATATATATATATATATATATATATGTATATATATACATATATATATATATATATATATATATATATATATATATATATATATATATATATATATATATATATATATATATATCCAGAAATTTCATGTTCACAAACTTGCCTATTGTGTTAATTTAACAACCTGCTATTACATTAAAAAATATTTTGTAAGCAACATATTGATTACATAAATGCTTTATCAACAAAATATTATCTTAATTTAAAAAAGAAACTGAAAGATTAATTCAAATGACTTCCATAATATATGTATGTATGATATTGTATTGATAACGTAAGAATGATTTTATTACAAGCGAGATTACTTTAACTAAATCTTTGATATTATTTTCGCCTACGTCGCCAGACACATATCACCCTAAGTCCGAAATATTTCAGAGTAATTCTGCGGAGCGAGAAGCGTTTTCAATATTGTTTAATGTCGCTGAAATATCTACGTGACAATCGCGCCTGAAAGGTCCCGCAAGATGCTGAAAAGTTTAGATCAGTACAGTAGATTGGCATAGATCTCTCTCCGCTCTCAACGTAGCGTCAGTTTTCCGTTGACCTCTGCGCCGGATACACGTCTTAGCGATTTGCAAATGTACATTTTCATATAGCTACGCGTATGTTTCATATATTTATTCGTGTTATACAAAACACGTTTCGATGTTATACTCCCTAAGGCCGACAGCGGTTTAAATATAATCCACTCCCGCATGCTGTGTTTTGAAATCGAATGTTTTGTTAAAATTCTGTTTGTTTGATTGGAAATGGTTTTGAGGCGTTTGTTTTAAAAATATCTTAACAATTAGCTCTTTAAATTGGGTGTTTTGTAAACATTTACCTAAATTACCTTGAACATGTTTAAAATATTGTGTTTTTCACTCGTTTCTGTTTCAACACTACATCAATGTTTTAGGTAAGTGAATATTTTTTAGTAATTTTACTTCCAGTTATATATTTTTTTGAAGTGTAATAAACTTTACTAAATACATGATTATGAAAATACCCTTTAAAATATATTACATACATTCAAAAATTTTAACCTATAAGGTGACAAAAAATGAATGCGCATACAGGTATACTAATATAAAAATTATATTTAAAGCAGTACTAGGATTAATAACTAAATCTGATTGATTATGAAAAAATTGCAATATCTGAATATAGAAATATATTTAAGTAAATTATTATTTTGAAGTACCATGATTATTTTTTCGTTCAGTCCGTGTGCTTTATATTTATTGTTTTTATTTCTTTAAATATATTAAATTATACGAAACTGACTGACCGCAAAAATGAGAAAAATAATTTAATCCCTACAGAAATGTCGTTCTTTTTAACTTAGTACCCAAATCCTGACGCTAATAGCCATTATTTATAAAATAATTTTGCTGTATCAGTAAGATAAACCTTTTTTTACTGTTTATAGTATGGAATATTTTGTGAAAACACAAAACGTATGACGGTGTGGCGATAGCAATTACATAACTGTGAAAGGCGGTGACTGCAGAACTGCTGATTGGTACTGTAAATGTTATTATATATTTTTATAAATAATGTCATGAACCGATTTGCATTTATTGTATACGACTAATTTACAGTATTCGTATTATTTTTTACCAAATATGGTTTTCAAAATTTATAAAAGAAAATTAACTATACTTATATCGTTTTCAATTATTAGGAACAATCTTTTTTACATGCCTGGATGTGCTCTATCACTATTGCACCCCAATTTTTTTTGGGGAAATAATACAGATCTGAACGGGTTAACTTAATAATTCAATATAAAAATAGGTGCAAAGTTCAAAAATCAAGTTCACAGTATCAACCATTGATACAAAGTCTCAATCAGACGCTAATTTTACGCTAAAATTTGCTAACATTTTCATTGGCAAATTCAAAATTAATCAAAAACGATCAAAAGTTGAAGTTGATTTCATTTGGAGCAAATTTCACAAAAAAATAATAATCCAAAATTCTTTTAAATATTATTTTTTGATATGCACACAGTACTGTTTATTAACATTACTTTAGTTCAAAAAATAAATTAAAAGTGAGTTTTAAGTCCTATTTGAAAATTTTCAAATAAGATATCTTAAAAATGATAAAATTATGCATTTGGTCGATCCTTTTTTTTAAATTATTTTTATATTTTTGATCAGTTTGTCTATATTTTAATCAAAATTATATTATTTCGCCATTTGGTAATACATATTACTTGCTTAACAAAAAGATCGAAAAAATTATTTTCACATGATATTAATCTATAAAAATATGTATTAAACACAGTAAACAGTACGTTTGCGAAAGCTTAATCTTCTCTACGAACGTATATCCATATAAAGTAATATTCAATCTTCGCCTATGAAATATAGGCACTAAAATAAATGTTTGCCTGTGTCGAGCCGATAACGTGAATGCCTATAAAAGTAAATTGCTAAACGTGTCTATCAGTTTCAGTACTACTTTTCATTATTAATGAGGCAACATCAAACGTAAAGTTTACACTAGGAGTTCATAAAATGGAGTCTTCAGTACTGACGGATATATAATTTCCTACCCTCCCCTGCAGAACATTGTCAGCGCCAACTTGAGGATAATTATTTTCAAATAATCCAAGAGTTGTAAGTCATGAGGACTCGTAATACTAATGCTCAACATTTTCAGATAATTTACTTTGTAATTTAGACAGATTTTTCATGGATTGGCGTTTACGATGTTCTGGGGAAATTGTTAAGCATAACCGTACTTTTTTTTAAATTCATGTATTATGGTGTTTGAAAATGATGCATCGAAACACGTGTCATAGTAGATTTTAAGAAAAAGTGGTTTTTACTAAGTAATACATTATTTAAAAAATGGATAGATTTTACCACAAAGTGACTGCCGAATCAATTGATGAAATTATAACCGTACTATCTACTAATTAAAAAGATATATAATTTTTTCATTTAGGATCAATTTTGTGGAAGAATATAATGATTTAAATAAAAATAAAACACTTTTCTAATACCATTTTTTTATAAACACCATTAGTTTAGAGAACTATACATGTTTTCATCAACAGGTAAATATACATATTGTTTTTTTAAGCTGTTGAAGAGAACATCTGTAATTCTCGAAACTAGTCGTGTTTACATTAATAAACTGGAAAATAGTAAAATAAATATGGTTTTTGTAAATATTTAAATATGTACTTTTTTAAGAGAAATATTTGTGTTTTTTTTTTTTTTACAAAAATACTTCAATTTCATACTATTTCTGTAAGCCTAAACGGATCATTTTTAGAAATGAGTATCAAATTGTGGTGGAGTGGGTTCGAACCGAGAAACTCTGACTCAAGAGTACGCGACACTAACCACAGGACCACAACTCCACACCTTACATGTTTAGATTACTTATTTGTTGACATCTAATAAAAGATGAAGAAGAATATGAAGTCTGGGCATTTACGGGGCTGACGACCGTCATAGGCTGGTTTAAGTGATCACTTTACACGTGTGTAACATTCACCAATTCTACCCATTATTGACAACCACACTACTCAAAATCTCGGAAGTTCTATATATATGAACCAATTTTGAAACGTTGTTCTTGAATCACTAGAACTTCACTAAAGACATCTATTGGTGAGTTGAAAACAAGCTTTTTACTGGGCAGAAACTCTTTTATTAGTATGTGAGGTCCGAATCCTGGATTATAATCACGCCCATGAGAAACGTCAGAAAATATCATTTTCATTTTTATTATTTAAGCTTATAATTTGACCAGAAAATTCATTTACAACATTTTGAGTGTGTCCAAATACGTGTTCACAAAATCTGGATTATCTCGAATTATAGGAGTTATTTCCATAAAACATTATGAAAATAACTCCTGTAATTGGAGATAGTCCAGATTTTGTGAACAAGTATTTGGACACACTCAAAATGTTTTCGATTACTTGATTAGATATACATTTCTTCACACATTTTATATATAAATTGCACAAGCAAGTGCGATGAATCTACCTTATCCTTTTATATATAGTTCTTGAAAACAACCTTGTGGTGAACTCTTTATAACCGTTCGGTGCGAAGAACACTCTAAAGTGGCTCTATAATTTGGGGGGCAGATGAGCTAAAGTACTGTCTTACGATAGGGAAAGTCCAAAAGAAGTTTCTGTGATATCTTAACACGGGAGAGTACGAGCATTATCCTTAGCTCTACCCAACCAAGTTTCTTTAGGGTATCTTGGCTACTATAGTTTAGATCAGGGTTGAGAAACCTTTTCGTTTCTAAAGACAACCTTTATTTATCTGATTCAGCGTAGAGCTGCTTTTGTAATATTAATATAAAATTCTTGTCAATCTACCCGCTATTTTTACTACTAGTTTTGCGGGCACAAACATATGGACATTGTCCGCTACCGTGATGTAATGGCTAGAGTGTTTAACTATCGTGCTGGAGGTCCCGGGTTCGGTTCCTAGGGGGAGTAAAAATAAATAATAAATACTGTGATTTTACATTTTAATATGTCCTTAACATTACACTGGGCTGGTCCCTGGAGCGCTGCAGTGATCACCTCACCTTCATGTTAGTAACGATCAAGATAACACTGCGTCAATACGGTGCAGTACCCTATGCACTATCGGGTGCGGATTAGGGATAGAAGAAGGAGAATATATATATGTATATGTATATGTATATATATATATATATATATATATATATATATATATATATATATATATATATATATATATATATATATATATATATATATATATATATATATATATATATATATATATATATATAATATATATATTTAGGGATATATATATATATATATATATATATATATATATATATATATATATATATATCCCTAAATATTTGCTAAGATTTAGGTAGTTAGTTGTATCATATAGGTATGATAGTGTACATTATATACTAAAGCCAGTGCTTTGTCAAGCACAGAAGAACAGGTTATCAAAACAGTCGGTAATAGATATATCTTGTGAACCTTGTTTAGATTCCGAAATTACTGAAATTTTCCTTCACATAAAGTGTTAGCACGTGTTTAAGGAATTAATGAAAACAGTCTTACTAAAATTCTGTGAAATTACGAACATATTCTTAAGATACAGTGCTTCTACTCATTACTTATTCCCGTATGTCTATTATTTTAAGGTTGATTATAAGCTGACGAGGGCTGAATTCAATTCGAGTAGGTACGTTTAATTACATTTCCAGTCTAGACAGAACATTATGGTGTGGGTATATCGGTTAAATGCGACAATGTTATTACAGTTAATAAATTTAATCCTTCCACGATCTAACAGTTGAAGATTCGCAAGTAATATATTCATTTTATTACAAATAAAATACAGGTGGCACATAATAACGTTGAATACACGAAGTTGGCCTACGAGAGATATATAGCACCATAAAGAGTCTTTTCCAACTCCTTTGCATGGAAGGAAAATAATATATATATTTTTTACTTTATTCGTTCGGGAATTGTACAGCTTTACATTAAAAAAGGATATATTGAAAAATAGTTACATTAACAATAATATTTACACTAATGAAAATAAAGCCAATTATACAATTCCACATTTATGTTATAATAATTATTAAAACATTAAGAGATAAAAAAAGAGTGGGAGAGTGTGTGTGTAAGGAAGGAAGTAAAAAGGTAAGGGTATGGTATAAAAAATTGAATTTGCAGGAAGGGAGAACTTATATTTTTTAACGATAGTAATTGATGCATCCAATGTATGAAAGTTAAGCATGAAGTTGGCTAAAGTAGGATTAAAGTAGACTAAATGCAGTCAAAATACTAGGTCTAACTAACTAACAAACTAACAAACCTCACGCCGCTTCCCCGCAGGGGTAGGCAGAGAGAATAGAACGCCACACCACTCTGTCTTTGCAAACATTATTCGCCTCTTCTACGTTCATGCATCTCCTCATACATACCCGCCGAATGTTACGACTTCTAACCTGACCACTTTCAAGTATTTAGCATACCTGATCGTGGCATGTTTTTCTCGAAAATAGGAGGTCTACTTTCGAAAACACGAAAATATATGTTCGAATGGTGAAATATGGAAAGAATGCAAGGATGAGATAAGCAAAATTAAGAAGTTACTTAATGTTGAGATGGTTTGGGCACGTGAGTCGAATGAGTGAAGATAGAACTGTAAAACATTTATGAGACGAATGTAGTTGGTAATAGTATCATTGACGATTGGTATTGCATTTTTTCTGCCTGCCCTTATATATATATATATATATATATATATATATATATATATATATATATATATATATATATATATATATATATATATATATATATACGTATTCCATAAATTAAACTCCATTTCAAAACAAGTTAAAAACATAATTATAACTATTCTTATTTCAAACGTTTACGGACGCTCCATTACATATAAATATATCACCAAATATTTTAAAAATAATGATAAGGCAGTTTTTTTAAAAGTGCTCTTAGACAGTTTATACGACCCCACCTATTAATTAATGTATTAATTCGGTTTTACCTGCTATTTAGTGTAAACATTATTCTTTAATAAAGTCGTTCTTCTAATCACTATAATTATGATAATAATATTGTAGATTTTAGGCAGGCGCCATCGTTGCGTAGTTGGGTAGGCGTTCGACTGCGAAACTGGCGTCGCGGGTTTGATTCCCGCCAAATGCAAAATGAATTCAAGATAAATTAATTTTCAATTGATCCGGGTGTTTGTAATGTATTTTTCACATTTACCTTACCTATCCTTACTATCCAACCTGCAGACAAGCATTTAAAACAGAAGCTTTGCGGGTAATTCATTTAAAAAAAGATTATGGTATTATTACTACGCACGATTTAAATTTTAATTTAAGTATCTATTTATAATATAAAATAATAAATCATTTTTTTAATGTCTGATTTCGCTCATTATTGGCCAGGTTTCCTGGTCGTTGAGAAAATGATCTTAGGATTAATTTGAAAAGACGTTATTATTTTTATGACTTGCCAAAGTCTTTATTAATAAAGCTTCAAGCGGGTGGATCCGATTACTTGCTTCAAGTGGGTAGAAAAAAATCAGATGTAAATGAACCATAATATGATATCAATAATTATTATCCGATAGTTTTTGTATTCTTTGAAAATATTAACAAAAATTTTTTTTTCAATTTAAAAATTTAAAAAATGCAATAATGCCAAATGGATTTTTCTCGCAATGTGTTATTATAGATTTATAAATTAATATAAAAAATCACAAGACCATAGGTATGATTCTTGTTGAAATCTGTACATAAATAAGGGAGATATGAAGGTTTAAACATTATATATTTGAATAAAACGAAAAACGGGCACCGCTATACGTCACCCATCGGGTGTGTTATGGGGCGTATCCTCTTATGTATCTGCTTTATAGAGCTGTAATAGTAGTAGTGTGGATTCGTGTCTGTGACGTCATTCATTGCCAACGTACGAAAACAACGTTTTTACGATGGCGAATTTTGAAGAAGAAAATCATGAATAAAATAATTGATTATATCGGCTGTTATTAACACAAAACGAGTCTCATACAATCCTTTATAGGTTGAGTATGTTAAATTAGATATTCCTCCCGTCTGAAAATGATCGATTAATGGATTTTAAAAATCTATAACGTAATTAATAAATTATCTTTGTAAATTTCAGATTAAGTATTCATCCGTCCATTGATTTTTTTTAAAATCGATTAGTCGATAAATGTTTGTTTAAAAAAATATTTTCGTTATGTAAACAACATTTAACATACATATTGCTACTTTTGTTATTGAAATTTGTGTGGTAGGAATAACTCATTTTGAGAACCTTTTTACTTACGTATTAGGTACCTATAAAGTATAGAATAGGGGCAAATAAAACGAGAATTGGGTTAAAAGTACGATTGAAGTACGGTAGGATAGAAACGTAAATAAAACCGGGATCAAATGTAATACAAAGTAAATAAAGCAAAAGCGCGGTTAAGTGCATGTTGCGTCTATGGTATATTATACTAAGAATTTGAATTTGAAAAATATATTCAAAATAACAAATGAATTGAGTAAGAGGTAAAAGTAACTAAGAAATGTTTGAGAATAGGTAAAACAATAAATTTAAATAGAAGAATAAATATCCATATTCAATATGAATATGTGTATGAATATATCACATCTATAACATTTAAACCAAAATCAATAAGAAAGTAAAGAAAGATGTATGTTTATGGTTTAATAAATAGAAGAAGAAAAGTACCTAAACAATAACTATTTTTTTAAATGACGTACCTACTTAAAAAATTTCGATTATTGATAATATATGTCCATTATAAATGTTTTAATTGGTAAATACCACTATTTTAAACAAACACGTGGCACAATAGATTTTTAATAATAAATAAAAAAAAATTAAAGAGATTTTTTTTTTCATTCTTTACAAAAATACTTCAATTTCATATTATTTTTGTCAGCTTAGGAGGCTCATTATTGAAAATAGGTATCAAATTGTGGTATAGTGGTTTCGAACCCAGAAACTCTGACTCAAGATTCCGCGACACTAACCACGGGACCACAACCCGACAATTTGATTTGAATTTATTTTTTATTTTAATACTGCAAGCAGCAGGTGGAATCGCTTATTCTTTGATCTTACTCCAAACCGAATTGTACGTATCAGCACCATCTGATTTTTTTATTGTCCGCTTGTGTTTTATGTAGATAAATTTCTCTGTTGAAAATCGGCTTTATGTAGGTGAGTCGTTTTTTATAAAACCATTATTTTCATGACATCATATGCATGAAGAATATCTAAAGCAGTGGTCTCCAAACTCAATAAGGATGTGAGCTACTTTCTGAAATTAATCTTGTCTTAAACAAATTCACTCTATATAGTTTTTTATCATCGGTCCTTGTCGTACCATGCATTACATTTTTATATAAGTTTAAAGCATTAGATTAATAATTAAACATTAAATGCGTACTTAAAATTAAATAATTGAAAATAGGTGTGATTAAAAATAAACATATTAATAAAATTTACTGGGCAAATGTAATATCCTACGCGAGCTACCGAAAAAGATTCGGCAAGCTACCGGTAGCTTACGAGCTACCGTGTGGCAATCACTGATATAAAGGTATTGTATTATTCCTCAAATAAATGTCCTCTACATGAGTGGTGTACTGTAGACGGAATATATTTCTTATGGCTATATTCTATGTGTAATTGTATTGCGAAAATTCTTAGTTGCAAAAGCTTAGACACCAACAAAATATGACTTTACAGCCAAAATGATAGATCGAAGTATCCAAAACGAGAGAACACCCTCCAATCGATATGGTATTCCTGTTACCGGGGCGTGAGTCTACTTCTATTCCCGAGTATTTTGTCAGAAGTTAATAATTATTCCAGAGAAAATGTGACTTAGCTCTAAATAAATTCGGTCCACTAACTTATCCCATTTACCTAATAAAGAACTTTTGAATCATCAAAATTAAAGTGCGGCGCCTTAGGCATTAATTAAAACACAAAATTCTTGATTGAACTTTATAAACCAAAAACTTTTTGGTGAAATTCAAATGATGGTAATAAGATTATTCATATAATTACTCCATTAAGTCCAGATTACATTTCAAAATACACATATGTAGTTTAGCATATATGTAATATTCATTTAACCTTTTTTAAAACGAAAAAGGTCCCGGAACTCACATCATGTCAAGCATTTTACTAAAAAAAAAAGTCAAATATAATTGAAATATTCATAGCAATATCATATTATATCATTTTGATGAATTATATACATACAAATTGTAATTACGTAAGCGTAAACATCGTTTCGTCAAATTAATTTAGATTTTTTTTATTTATAAAAGGTGCCGGAACACCGTTCCACCGCGTTACATAGAAAAACTTAGCAGACTCAAAAAATCTGTGTTTGATTTAAAAATGAATACATAAATTAAAATGGAGTTCTACAAATTAAACGCCAAATCAATAAGTTAATGGAAAAAAGCCCTGGTTATATTATTTACAACTTTTTAAGGCCATTTACCCAAACTGTACAGATATCTCGTGTACTACATTTTTTTTAACATCTCATCAAAGATGAAGAAGAATATGGAGGTCTGGGCATTTATGGGGCTGACGACCGTCATAGGCTGGTTTAAGTGATCACTTTACACACGTGTAACATTCACTAATTCTACCCATTATTGACAACCACACTACTCAAATTCTTGGAAGTTCTATATATATGAACCAATTTTGAAACATTGTTCTTGAATTACTAGAACTTCACTAGAGACATATATTGGTGAGATGAAAATAAGCTTCTTATTGAGCAAAAACTCTTTAATTAGTGTGTGAGGTCCGAATCCTGGATTATAATCACACACAAGAGAAACGCCAGAAAATATCATTTTCATTTTTATTATTTAAGCTTCTAATTTGTCCAGATAATTTATTTACAACATTTTTATTGTGTCCAAATACTTGTTCTCAAAATCTGAATTATCTCCAATTACAGGAGTTATTTTCATAAAATAAAATGAAAATAACTCCTGTGATTGGAGATAATCCCGATTTTGTGAACACGTACTGAACACACTAAAAATGTTGTACTATAATAAAAATTACTCAAGTCAAAGGAATAAAATGGAGAAACAAGTATATAATATTATGTCAAAAGTTAGCGCGAAATTGTGAAAAGGGAGAAAGTTGGTTTAATGGCTCTTGACGGGAGCGAAGGCTATCAAAGTATGAAAGTTTTGATGGGTCCAGGGGTCTTTAGTCTGTCATAAACTGAATGAATTGACGGAGCCAATTTACGCGCCACGTTGCTGATAATACAAAAACTTGCAGCTTTCTTACAACGAGCACATTGCTTTAAAGCTCTATTTACTTTCAGTAAATAATATCTGAAAATATTAATTTAAAGCCTGGATCAGCGGGCAACCCTCGAAAAGAATGTGGAATAAAAAAATCGTTTCTAAATATGACTACCAAGAAAATTTAATTGAAAGAAAAATAAAATAGTAAATCCTGAATAAAAAAGATCCACCTCTCTTGATCGGCTGTTCAACAGATTAATCGTTCTCCAAACAATAATTCTTCTTCTAACTCTTATTCGTAAACAATGGTGCAAAGGGCATTGCATTTTATTGGTGAAGTGTTGTTTTAATAGTTTAATTAATTGATTCGGCAGTCACTTTGTCGTAAATCTATCCATTTTTAATTAATGTATTACTTAGTAAATAACACTTTTTTAAAATCTTCTGTGATATGTGTTTCGATGCATTTCGCATCATTTTCTGTTTAAAAATGATGCGGAATGCATCGAAACACGTGTCACAGTAGATAAAAACAGTGGTATTTACTAAGTAATACATTAATGATTTTTTTTAAATAGTTACTTACAAAAAGGCAAGGTATTCGATCCTGTGCTTCAGGTAATATAAAATAAATATTACATAGAAGAAAAATAGTATTTTTTTACCCACCGTAGGAATCGAAACTAGGGCTTCCAACACGATAGCCAAACACGCTAATCATCTATCTAGACGGATATTACCAATAACAAAATGGTTCTGAACTGAGGAATAATGAATTGTCTGTGTTGCCTGGCTCTTATGCAATTGTTCGGTGCATACATGTATATTATTTTATGTCCTCCAAGATATCAGGATAACAAATTAATCGTAACCGAAGCAAATAAGCAAGGACATTTTACCTATCAATAATGTCTATAATGAAAGCTTTTATCAAGCAGAAACTCTTTTTATTTGTATGCACGGTCCGAATTCTGGTTTATATTCACATAATTAACACCCGCCTGAAAACATGATTTTTTTTTATTTAGCTACAATACATCCAACATAAGGCTATTGTGAACTCACATATTCTGTTTCACGAGATTGATGAATATATCTAAAAATTTTTTTTTTTATGTAGTGTGGTTGTCAATCATGGGTAGAATTTATGAATGTTGCCCGTGTGTAAAGTGATAACTAAACCAGCCTATAACAGCGCTGTAAATACCCAGATCTCCATATTCTTCTTCATGTATGTTGAGATTTGAGATGTCAACCACTAATGGAGATGATCCTTAATTTATGACAAGTATTAGGAAACACTCAAAATATTGCAAATGCCTACAAATTTAAGACACATAGCTTTCTAAAAATATAGGTATAGAACGTAAAAAATATCTACAGCATGTTACGTATACCGTCTACGGTATATGGTTTTAAAAATAACGTAAATTTGATGAAAGGAGGTACATAATTACGTATGAATGTGTGTTGTTAACGTTTGGTATTTTCTCTCCTCATCTCAGGGGTGGCGATTAAAGGATAAATGGAAACCTACACCCTTTGCCTCAAAGCCTTTTAAAACGATAGAAGGCTTTATACATTAGGATTAAGTACATATAATTTGGCCTCAAGCTAATTTCATTACCCATTGAACACGTGGTGGCTGACGGAGTGGAAAATTAAGAAAAAATCTTGATAAAATGTTCATATTCACATACCACTAACCTAACCTAGTCTTCACAAATGAACGTGAAGATATTTAATATCGTAGAACGCCATAGCTCCCCTTGTATTTTGATACGCTCAATTAAAATACATTCGATCCGTTGAAATACATTATTGTGTTTAGAGATTTGACGTTTAATTTGTAGAACTCCATTTTAATTTATATATTAAATTTTTAAATCAAACACTGATTTTAAGTCTTAATTTGATTACTACCACTAATACTGTTTTTCATTTCAATAATATTTTTTACGTTACTTGCCAAAAAAATACATACAGTTTTAAAAAATACTATGACATTAAACGTAAAAATTACTTTAAAAATCATCGTTTCATAAGCTTTTCAAAAAAGTATAAAAAACATTTATTTTTATTCGAATAACACATTAAAAACTAATTTTAACTACATTGTTATTCTTAAATTTTCTGATCGAGTCACCAATAACCCTGTATACATTTCTTATTCCGATATTATCTAGTTTATTCTTTAAAACCTATCCACACTCAGATAGTGCATAGGACACCTCATCGCATTGACTCGCTGTTTACTTCATCATTAAATATATGGAGCCGAGGTCAACGGACCCCCGATTCATATGTCCAAACAAATATTCAAATCCAGAAGTTAAATATTGATGGGATACGGGTAGCAAAAATTAAGCATTGATATCTCAACATAGAAGAAAATGGAGTTTTGTGTATATAATTAATCACTTTATTTATACACGTGTCACACTCAACTCCCGAAATTTGAGTAGTGTGGTTGTCAATCATGAATGGATGGTGAATGTTACACGTGTATAATACGAACACAGTAAGCACTGTAAATACCTAGACTTCCATGTCAATATAAATAACTCAAGTGAACAGACCCAGATTTGTGAATAAAGATTTACACACACTCAAAATATTGCGAAAAATAATGTTGTTCGTGTTGAAGGACATAACTGCCATATGTGAAAAGGAAAGAGAAACCAGTATATTTTCATTTCAAGTATTGTATATAACAAATCTATTTATTACATTATATTTTTAAATACACATATACGTACTCTAATAGTAATTACAATTATAATATTTTAATTTACTGAATTGAAAAAATTGCATAACCTCCGTAGTGTAATGGTCAGCACACTCGGCTACCATTCTGGAGGTCCCGGGTTCGATTCCCAGGGGGGGTCAAATAAATATAAGTGATTTTTTCACTCCTATATTTATTCAATATTATATTGGACTGATACCTGAAGCGGAGGGCTGATCGCCTTTCCTTCATGTGTTTACGATCAAGATAATACTGCGTTTATATTATGCAGTGCCCTATGCACCATTGGGGTGCGGATAAGGGTTAGGGGGTTACCCAAAATAAAATAATAAATCTAAACGGGTAAATATTTAATGATGAAAAAAAACTGTGCTTTTTTACTAACAAAAGAGTCTAAAATATTTATAAACAGACGATTTATAGTCGAATCAGATCAATAGATAATAATAGACGTTTTTCCAACACGTTGGATAACCAATGTTTTGGAAAAAAATTACATTGTGTTATTTTGTCAGCAGAAAAGCAAATTTGGTAGAATTTGGCATTTTGAAACAGTCGATCAGTATTGCCAGGATGTTAATAATACCGAAAAGCAGAGTTTTTTTTAAACAATAAAGGTCCCAGAACTCACTTCATGTCAAGCTTTTTACTATAAAAAAGGTATATTCAAATATGATTTAAATATTCATTCAAATACAATATATTATCATTTTGACGTATTTTATAAAACATTGTTTCGTCTAATTGATTTTAAAAAATATCCATGAAAAAATATTCCAGAACGCCGTTCCACCGCGTTACATGAAAAAAAACCCTGCCGAAAAGAATTAGAAATTCTAGTGTTTTTTTACAGATAATAAGTGACATCTTAACAAAGATTGGGATATTACTGACGTCACAATTTTAATGGATTTCCGTATTATGTTACTGTTGGTGTCAGGAATCAATAATTTCCATAGTATACTTTATTTAATTTTGTACAGTTGGAATTTAATAAAATGTTTGTAAAAAAAAGGGTGTAGTAAAAATCTGATTATTATTTAAATAACGAAACAAAATTTTTACGAAAATAAATTTACGGAAAATCATTTTATTTTGTGTTAAAAAAAACGCAAAATAAGTGTCAAATTTATTTAAATTAATTATTAAAAAACTAGGTTAGACCTCAATTTCGATTAGATTTATAAATTTCGATATAGTAGTTGTAAACTGTTGTACCGAGTATTGGTTGAACTTTGACCTTAAAAGGGTCATATTTATAAAACGCCCGAGTTTTGACCCCACTTTTTATGCTTATTTTATTTACGAAAAATGATCCTCTATAACGCTTCAAAATATTCATCTCATAAAACCAATATTACATTTTAAAATGAGAAAACGAAATCTGGCAAAAAAATACAATTAAGAGTATCTTACTAATATTATAAATAGATCCTTGACTGCGTAACTGACGTCGCGGGTTCGATTACCACCTATTGCAAAATAAATTCAAGAAATATTTACGTTTGATTGGTCTGGGTGTTTTTATTTTTGCATTTAACTTACTTACTATCTTTACTATTCTACCTGCAGATAATCCTAAAAAAGTATAGGCTTTGCGGGTTATTCCTTAAAATAGAAAAAAAATGATTACGTAAATAAATGAAAAAAAAAATTATATTGTATTTCATGAATGTACAGGATTATTATAATATATTATTTTAGTTCTATTTTTAACTTATGTATGTATTTTATAATAAAATACAATGAAATAAATGTACTTCTAACAACTTCTTGAATATACATATTTTCATAGAAAACAAGATATTTTTAATGATTTGTCTTTATTTTTAAAAAGTGTCATTTCGTTTGAAGCTTTTTTATTCATCACATCTCTCTAAAGCTAAACAGCAAGTTTTATTGTAGCGTTTCCAATAATATTATTTGAACGATATATTTCGATGAAAAATATGACGTAACACATTTTTGACGAAATTATTATAATTAATCACTGTATAATATACTATAAAATTTTGTGTATCCTTCAACGATTGTAATTTTATTGAATTACTTAACTTCTTTACTTTTATTCAATATATTTTTGAAAACAACGGCCAAATGAGTAATTATTTTAAACATTTTGTGTAGTTTTAAGTGTGTGAATAGTGCTATGGTGGTGACAGGTAGAAGTACTGTTTGCATGCTTTTGTAGTGTTTGTGCTGACGGTACGTCTACGTCTACGGATACGTCACTAACAGGTAGACATAAAAATCTCGGTGAGTGGTACTAATACTACTAATACAACATTTTTGTAAAAATATATAAAAGTTAAATTATTTTATTACTTTAAAAAATAAAACAACTTTGTTTTTAACCACTTTTTTATTGGTACACTTTTTCTCCAACCGGTTTCGACAAGAACCTTGTTAACATCACGGTTTATGTACTAATTCTAAAACATTGAAACAAAGTTGTTTTATTTTATAAAGTTTATAAAATGTGCCACAAAGTATCTGCGAAAAACATTCAAGAAATTATTTAATTGATTGATATTATAAACACACTGTATAATCAGATATAATTAAACCTTTAGTGGTGCAATACGGGAGTACGGTGGAATGGAGGCTTCGGTTATCATCGGAGATTGCACACACCCGAATAATTTGCGTGAAGGTTTGTAGAGTGTCATGAAGGTATTGATTTTCCATACATTTGCTGAGCACTTGAATACTAAATCAATCAGAGACACGTTGTGACAAGGAAATTCGAATATAATTGGCCGTTGCCGGGGAAACTAATCACTCTGCACTTGATCCACAGAAATTACGCGCTCGGCAAATGAGCCATTGGGTGCAAACGCAATGTTAAAACATAACACGACAATCTCCTATCGAATTGAATGTATTACTGTACAAAGGAATTATTCAGTTTTCATTTATTATAATTACGATTTATTACTATATTACTGTTATTTTTTTAAGATTTGTTGTTAACCTCTCGAGAAGTAATATATTAATGAAATGGTTGCGATCTTCATAGTGATTTTTTAAACGTTTTTTCAATTTTAAAATCGAGTAGATGAAAGAGTGTGGGTAAGAGTTTTTTCATACATTTTATATATTTATTTTAAACTAAACTTTAAGATCGAATATCAACATTTAAAACATATGGCACGTAATCAATAAATATTGTCAATTCGAATTAATCACTAAGCCTCAAACGTGGAGCCATACGCTATCTGACCTGGTAATCTATTTTTTATTGATGTTTGATTGAAAATACTGAAAAATCTAATAAAAGAACGAAATAAATATACACTACCTTTGAAAACAAAATATTAATTTGATGCCTTTTATAATTTTTTTTTCGTTCAAAGAATTTTTAGGTTTTTTTTTAAAAAATATTTTATGTATAACTACAAAGTGACATAGAGATGATAATTATTTATTTGGGAAAATATGTATGCGTCGACTTGTCAACAAATTTTATTTAATTATTTTATATTCCATGCTTTCGGAGTCATAGCCCCCTGGGGAGTTTCCCCTGAAAGGAGGCTAAAATTTCATATAACCTATAAATGCATAAATACGCCATCAGCATCTAAACGCCCGTGAAAATATACTAAATTTGATAAATATATATATATGAATGTAAACTGACATGCAGGTAACATACTGCACATACATGAATACACATATTCGCACAAGGTTTATCTTTATTGCATGCAGTTTTGGTAGCAGATGTTGTTGATTAATCATATGAGTGTAGTAGTTAATTGCTTTTGTCATGGGTCTTGTATTATGTGCAAATATTTCTGATAACAAAAAAATATCCTATATTTTCCGGTTCCAATCTTTCATTGAGATGTAAAAATACAATAAATGTGCAACACATGTACCAACTTGTATAATCCATTATATTGAACTTGATAAAACACATATACATATCGCTCACTGTTTTCAACAACGTCATATATAAAAAAAAAACCTGATTTTTCAGGAGATCGTCTTTAAAGTTTAAACATATAATACAATGTATCAAACATACATATCAAGCCACTTATTGAACTTTTTACTGTGCAACAGATCTTTTTAGGTAAAACCTAAATGTTTTTTCTCCATTTGAAAAATATTTAGTGTATTTAAAAAAAAACAATTAAACAATACCTTTTCTTCAAAAAACGAATCTAAAAACCCCATTTAATCAATCTTTTAAGCAAGGTTGATCACATTTATTTGAAGTGATACGTAGACGAAAATTTAAATATAGCGCCAATGTCATTTAATCTTTGAAAAAATATAAACCATCGTTTTATACTTTTTTTGTTGTTGAAGAAATTAAGAATTTATGTCATATATGTAGTAGCTTTTATCACAAATATCCATATTTTTAACATAAAATATATTATTACTAATTGATTGTATTATTCCATTTAACGAACAAAGGATAAACTCAATAACTTCACACACTTCTGGTTTTATAGTGTTACACTTTTTGATTGCTTTTTGTAAAAATCAACAAACTTCTAATTATCTAATTACGTCTGTGCACTTAGGGTATAAAGTATATAGTGTTTTACTACAAAATACTTTCACAACATAATTTTAAATTCACAGTATTTAAAACATACATTAGGTTACGATTAATCAAGTATATTATCCTAAAAAATATTTTTACTATTAAAGATGACTCAACTTGAAATGTTACATAGATGCTAAGATAGATCGTTTTTATACAAAATAAGATGGAAGCTTACGCATTCCAGGGCTTATGACTTGACATTGGAATGGTTTAAGTCATCATTTTATAGACTAGTGTAACTTTCACCATTCTGCCCATTATTGAACATCCATATTACATTAATTAAAAAACGATATATGTATGTTTCTTTACATTTATTAGTTGTTATTTGATTGATTTGGGGTGTTAGGCTGACGGTGGCGCCTTCAGTTGAGAAAGTTGTGAAATATGTAAATAACTTACTTCGATTGAAATGCTTGGTCTCTGCAAAAAATATTTTAAATATATTTTACAATTGTTCTTTTAAATGAATGTACCCATACAATTTATTTCAATTAATAAAAAGAAATCTTAATCACTTTTTTACTAAAAAGAAGTAGAGAAAATTGTGCGAGGTTAAGTAAAAGTTTTTACTTTGTGTTTATCAACATGTTTTGTGTACCTAATTTATATAGAATAACTAATTATACTTGAATTAGTGTATTATCTGGTTTATATTCTTCATCAGGAAAACATGTTGGTTTACATTCGCTATATTTTCATATTTTATGGAGTTTTCAATGTAAACAAAAGCAAACAATTCACATTTTGGTACTTTAGAACTTCTTCTCCGGTATTTTAGTTAAAGTAACATCGAGAGTGGAAAACTTCGCATTTCAAGGATGAAGTAAGGACGACATCAAATTTACAAAAATGTTTGGTTTAAAATACTATCCCTTTTATTTAAATTTTACTTATAAAATACCACTATTTCTTAAAATCCATTATGACACGTGTTTCGATACATTTTACATGAGTATCAAAGACCGTACGGTGTTAGTGACGATGTTGAATATTTTATAATGACGAAATTATTATACATCGAAACACGTGTCATAATAGATTTCAATTATTATTGTGGTATAAGAAAGGGAGTTTAAAAAAAAAAGAAATGCGTAGGTAAACAGCGATATACATTTCTTGCATAAAAAAATCATAGTGTTAATTTTTCTGTAAAACCATTTTTCTGAACGCTAAATATTTTTATCGGCACCCGTTGAGATTTATTCATTCACTTAATTCTCTGATTTTCTAAAAAAAGGTTTATTTTTGTCTTTACTTTTCAGGATTGTTAGGAGATATTTATTTTAATATATTGCCTTAACGCCTAAAAAGCTGCCTTAGATTACGTCATTACGTTGTTAATTACAAAACTCTTGTCAGTTATACATATTTACTATCATTTTAAAAACTGACAAAAAATAAAATTATCAAGAAATCTGTTTTTACATATTTAACTTTTACCAAGCATTGTAACCCACCAAATAGGCTGATTAAGACAATTTTTCGGTTACTCTGAAATTCTGGTATCTGTAGATACTATGAAGATCAGAAGATAAGAATAATTCGTATAATAATATTTACTCAAGTAGCTTTTGGTGAATCCGTGTTTGCAGTTGGATTATCGTATAGTCATGTGTGTCAATATATGAGAATTGAAAAAAAAAACTCCTTTTGTAAAATAGGAGACATTTTCAATCCTGAAAACAAAATTATATGCAACTAATTGCAAAGCGTACCTATGTATTATACTTGCATACTTCCTCAAGAGAGTCTTTTATGCGTGTAATAATTATGCACAACGTAGGGTCCTAACCACTAGACGATCACGGCCAAAGTAAATATGAGTGATTTTTTCACTGTAATATTTATTCAATATTACCCTGGACTGGTACGTAAAGCGGAGGGCTGATCACTTTTCCTTCATGTGTAAACGATCAAGATAACACTGGGTTCATATAACGCAGGGCCCTATGCACCATTGGGGTGCGGATAAGGGATTTATTATTATAATTATGCAAGTTTTTTATGAGTGCAGGTACGCAAAGTTGTGAGTGGCCTAGCCGTTGCTGTTATGTTCATTTCTCCAACTGCTATTCATTTTCCATATAACATAATGTCCTTCATCGCGTGGTCCTTATTTTACGTCATATGTCACTATCAAATACTCGTATGTACCACTCCTATGATCCAAAAATCTGGAAGGCAATACTAATCACATTGCCTTTATGTCTTCTTCTTATCCTTATTATCACCCAAAGGTGCATAGGGCACTGCATCGTATTGACGCAGTATTATCTTGATCGTTATTTACGTGAAGGCAAGGTGATCAGTGTCAAACGAAGGTAGTATTAAAATTTAATATTATAGTAAAAAGACACAAATATTTATTAAAGCCGTCTTCTATGGGAATCTATGGGAATGGGCGATAGTCAATAATCAACAATTACCATCTATCCAATGGCTTTTCCTGTGCACATTTGGATTTTGATAAGGACTTGTATAAGATTGTAAATCATATTGATTTTTTTTAATTCATAGAAAAAAGTCACTATTTCGTCTATAACTGAAATATTTAAAAATTCTTGTCCCTACCATACCTATCTCCATTACCAGTGGCGTGCACAGAAAATTAATTAGGGTAACTAATAGAGATAGGTAGTAAGGTAAGCTGGTACTACTTACTAGGGTAGGCAGTAGAGGTAGGTAGTAAGGTAAGCTAGGTACTACTTAGTAAGGTAGGTTAGGTACTGGCTGCGTTTTTATGTCACGTGGGTAAGTTACGATAGGCACTGATTTTCTGCCAACATGGAATTTGTTTATTTTTAAAAAAAATATTACATCCATAAGTCATTTATAAATAATATTCCCGATGGGATTAAGATTAACAAGACTGGAACACAAATACTAAAGATACAAAAAAGATTTTTTTTAAATAACCAAAACTAATACATGGCACAAAACTAATACATACAAACTAATACAAGAAGCATATTTACAAGAAATAAATGAGAAAAACATAAGGTAAGAAGCATAATTAAAATGAGAAAATATAAAAAATGAGAAAATATAACAAATGAGATAATATAAAAAAACACAAGGTAAAAACAAAATAAGAAAATATGACTAATCACTACATATATCATCACTACATCTTTCCATAAAGATATAAATGTATGTGCCTGTCCATTACATTCTCATTTTAAATTTCAGGAATGAATTTTTGATTAAGATAGTATATTTCCTGTTTATTCCTATAAATACAATGAGTACAAGAGGATGATTAGATTCCCTTTGTATGTAATGTACATAATCAAACAATTACATCGTGGGATTTTCAAAACTCAATTCAGATTTTACGAAATATGATTATGTTCCTTGAATCCCATCAAAGAAAAATGATCAAAGCAACCTACTGGAGATGGCATTTCTTTATGAAATATTTGGACGAAATATTGTGAAAGGTAACTTTTATTCAGCGTTAACTTTTCACGAAACATTTCCAATTTACGAGCGCTGGCGAATGAAAACTATTCAGTCTTATTATTCAGCTTTCTAATATTAAACTATTGTATATTGGTATGCATCTCTCTATATTCCTCTCCTCTCCTTCTCCTTCTTACATATTCCATTTTATACCATACCCTTACCATTTATATATATATATATATATATATGTATATATATATATATAATATATATATATATATATATATATATATATATATATATATATATATATATATATATATATATATATATATATATAAATATTTTTATATATATATATATATATATATATATATTTATACATATATATACATATATATATATATATATATATATATATATATATATATATATATATATATATATATATATATATATATATATATATATTTGTCCGCCTCCGTAGTGTAATGGTCAGCACGCTCTGCTACCGTTCTGGAGGTCCCGGGTTCGATTCCCAAGGGGGGTAAATTAAATATGTGATTTTTTCACTGTAATATTTATTCAATATTACCATGGACTGGTACCTGAAGCGGAGGGCTGATCACCTTTCCTGTGTAAACGATCAAGATAACACTGCGTTAAATGACACAGTGCCCTATGCACCATTGGGGTGCGGATAAGGGTATATATATATATACATATATATATATATATATATATATAATATATATATATATATATATATATATATATATATATATATATATATATATATAAATATATTTATATATATATAAATAATTAAATATATACGTATATAAAGGCTGTATAACACAATAGCGATAATAACTAATATACATACAGTCAGTATCCAGCTACCAACGGTTGTCAATTTGATATTCCGATCTCTATAATACGGGATTTATCATTGGCTAATAGAAGTTTATTGCGGATTTCAGAATATATACGAGATTATTATTGGAAAATGATATACTAAGTTTAAAGCAAATTTGTTCATTATTTCGGAAAAGTAATTGCTTCAAAATTAGTTGCATGGAAATAATGTTGTAGAGAACGTTTTAATAATTTAGAAATTGGTTATTAAATATTATATTGATATTTTAATAAAGTATAAAATACACATTAAATATTGAATTTGTCGGTTCAAATATTTATTTATAGGTAAAAAAAAATACATTTAAGATTCTATAGCTCCGATGAAAGAATTTTACATATCTTTAGATCGTCTTTGATGAGTTACAATCATCAATAGTTGTTTTTTTTATTATTCATACACGCTATTAAAAATTGATATTCTCTAAAACTGTCTCGTATATCGAAAAGGGGCGTTTTGTTATTATTTAAAATTATTATACAACTCACTTTTTTATTGTGGAGGCAACTCAATTTTCTATCATATCAATTCCTAATTTTAATTATTGATATAAAATAATTTATGTTGTAAAATTATATTCTAGTTGACGGTTAAGAAATATAATTGAAAACAGTCTGTTCACAGTTATTTTACCTCTAGTTTTTGTATTATTTATTTGGCAGTATAAATAATTTTAAAAAAATTGAGGTAAAATAATTGTGAACCTTTTTTAAAAATGATTTATTTGGCAGTATAAATAATAATAAAAAAATAGTAAAAATCTACAGGTAAAATAACTGTGAACAGATTGTACATATTATAGTTTATGGTGTCACTTTTTTTTACACTTTATAATTAGGTGCTTATATTTTTATTTTAGTTTTACTTAGTAAATACCAATATTAAAAAAATAAATTAAAAATGGATAGATTTTACCACAAAGTGACTGCCGAATCAATAAATGAAAAGTAGGTGCTTATAAGCTAAGTCAAAAGTTTTAAAAGTTTTTATGTTGCGATTATCATATATTGGGTGTCGGTGTGTCCGATTCTAACATATTTATATAAATAATTCTATTTCATAATATTCGACCATTTTTCTGGATAGATTCTAAGGGTGGTGACTGACCGGAGCATTTCGTCGTAACGTAACGTCGTAACATCGCTCGCGGCGAGCATCCGAAACTGTGGATGGAGCACTCGGCTCGCTGCACTGACTATACAAATGCTCGCATCGTAACATGTTACGTTAGGACGAAATGGCTGCGGTCAGTTACCACCCTAATATATTCTAACATATTTATATACAATTTATAGACGGACAAAATATATTTCATTTTGTCCGTCTCCGTAGTGTAATGGTCAGCACGCTCGGCTACCGTTCTGGAGGTCCCGGGTTCGAGTCCCAGAGGGGGGTCTAATAAATATAAGTGATTTTTTTCACTCTAATATTTATTCAATATTCCCTGGACTGGGACCTGAAGCGGAGGGCTGATCACCTTTCCTTCGTGTGTTAACGATCAAGATAACACTGCGTTTATATGATGCATTGCCCTATGCACCATTGGGGTGCGGATAAGGGTTCGAATGAATGAATTTATTTCATAATATTAGACCATTTTCTGGAAAACTGTCATTGATAAGTAAGGTAAATATCGTGCTAGTACGCAATTGAGCAATATAAATATTGTTTTGTATGGATAAGAATTACAAAAATAAAACGATCTTTACCAAACCAGCTATAACGATATTTTGTCGGGAGTGCGTCGATATATGGATAATACTTTCTTATAAATATGATCTTCACCGCTTTTATGTTTTAAGTTGAAAGGAGTGGCGATGGCGTCTATGTGAAATAATAAAATGAAATGGATTCGTAACATGTTGGTTAAGATCCTTAGATACGGTTATGGTCAAAAGGGAGTCTCTATTTTATTATATTATCTCGGACCATTACCACGAAACGGCTTTACATCGTAAAATCGTCTTAGCATCATCTTTGGTTTCATTTCACTCTGGTAGATCTTATCCAGATGCGTAACGATATAGTATTATGTTACAGAGATGTTTTTCTTCATTTCAATTACTTCAATTTTCCTTATTTCTCTAGCCGTTACGAGAGACGACATTGATTTCTGTTTTCCTGTTCTTCTTTTTCCTGCAAATTCAATATTTGGGATATTTTGTTACATTTAAAAACACGAAAAATGTATCTAATAGTGATTTAGCAAAACATTCCAAAACATAAATACGAGTAAAAGATACTCACAACATTTTTGGATGTGTTACAATTTTGGGTTTTTCAACTAAGTTTTTTTTTTTCAATTTTGACATCTTAACATTTATTTATTTATTTTAATTTTATTTATTTGGGATTTTTACAGCCACTACAAAACAATATACAACAACAATTAACAAATCTACAGCCAATTAAAAAAATCCACTGATAATACTATTCTTATGAAAGTTATGTTAGTTGGGGTGAGTGTGTGTGTGTGTGTGTGTGTATAGTACCTATTCCATGTCAACATAAATCATCCAACAAACAGGGATTATAAACAGTTGGCTTGTTGAACAAACGCCAACGGTCAATCATTCACCTAATTTCCTGCTTAGTTCTTTTTTTATGGAATTAGTGCTTTTTCCAAATATATCTACGTCATTAAACATTTTATTATAAGTATCCATAATACGGTTAATTGTAGTATTTCTGGCAAAATCAGTATTACATTTAGGTACGTGGAAAAGTTGATTATATCGCTTTTTCCTTTGCGGTACCCTAAAATGGATGCGTGTAACCAGTTCTGGTGAATCTATTTTATCAGAAAGGATATTAGCCAGTAAAACCATATCAACATAGATGAAGAAGAATATGGAAGTCTGGGCATTTACAGGGCTTATGATCGCTGTAAGTGGTCACTTTACACGCGTATTATATTCATCATTCTGCACATGATTAACAACCATACTCTTTTTTTTTTGGAACTCCTACTTATATCATAAATCTCATAACGCTTTATGTGTCAGTTCACCGGAGTTATCTTCGGTTGGTTGGTTTAGAATGTTTTTATTTAGCAGAGACTCTTTTACTTAGATAGAGCATCCTAACTGGAGTACTTTACCCACTGGGAGACGCTTGAAAACATGATTTTCAATTCATATGTACTGGTTAACGTTTGCTGTTCTAAACAATTTTGACAACCACATTACTCAAAATTTCGGAAGTTACATTTTTATGCTTTAATTGATCTACATGTTGATTTATCTACGGCATCTGAATGTTTTTTTTAATTAAAAAAAATGTCATGCATAATTCCTAATTGGAGATAACCCAAATTGTGAACAAGTGTATTTGAACATACTCAAAATATTGAAAAATTACTTGATCAAATTACAAGCTAAAATAATTTTAAAATCTTGCGTTTCTTAAGTATGTAAATATAATGTAGGATTTGGACCTTACATACAAATGGAAAGAGTCTCTGCTTAATAAAAGCTTTCCTCATCCCAACAGATGTCTGTTGTGAACTCGCGTTATAATGTGTTGTGTAAGTTTGATCAATATATTTAGAAATAAAAAAAAAAGAGAAGTGTGGTTGTCAATCATGGGTAGAATTGGTGAATGTTACACGTGTATAAATTGATAACTTATTCAAGCCTATGGCGGCCGTAAGTACTGTAATTGCCCAGCCTTCCATGTTCTTCTTCATCTATGTTGAGATGTCAAAAAATAATGTAAAAAAATAACTCCCAATTGGAGATAATCCAGATTTGTGAAAAAGTATTTGGACATATTTAAAATGTATGTAGATGAAACCTTCATGAAATGATATGTAAGATTTTTTCTGGAATAACGTTTTGTTAATAAACATAATATTGTTGCAGTGTTAAATCAAAGGCACGTGTTCACACAACAGCGAGCAATTATTGTTCACGGAAATGATAAAAGGAAAGTTAATTATTTTCTTTCCGCAAAAAAAGGTTTTCGTTTTATCCGGTATCTAGAAAATTCCAAGAAAGCTTCCGCGTCGCGCAAGAAAACAGTTTCAATTACATGCGAATCGCCCCAATAAGAAACGTACACGGAAATTATGCCGACGAAAATGTTTCCAGAAAAAAACCTTTTCCCTTTGTGATGGAATGTTTTTCAGAAAACACACCGCATTATACAATCACCATGAAATTGTTTTGTTATATCGTAGCAAGCTTTTATTGAAACATAATCCTAATATTCTACACTGTTCCACAACTTTTATTCCTTCTCGTCTCTATATTCTCACCCTTTTATCTTTATGGTCACATAAATTGGCATACAGTTTTACGTTTCAGTGAAAAGTTAGTGCGCTGAAATATCCACATTTTAATACAAGTAAACTAAATTATGAAATTATTTATTTATTTACAACTATTAAATTAACGTTATTTAGAGTATGTATCCATCCTAGAAGAAGACAGGGTATTCGAAATAACAAGTTAATGTAATTTGTGGACTGCTCTTTTCTGCATAACGCGTATACCGTTGTTCAGAGTATCTATGTATCCATCCCACAAGAAGACAAGGTATTTGTAACAATAACTTAATTTAATTTAATTTTGTGAATTGTGGACTGTTCCTATCTGCATAACGCTAATCCAAGTTGTTGTACTGGCACATGTGGGAAATTCGTTTAAATTTAGATTTATATATTTGTATTTGTGTGTGTGCATGTGTGCGTGTGTGCCTGTGTGTGTGTGTATATATGGGAGCGTGTGTGTGTGCGTGTATGTGTGTGAACACTCCATTGATGTAGATAAGATAGATCTATTGATGCATTAAGCAAACAGTATGTAATTATTGCTTCCTAGAAGTGATTAATGCACATTATTTTTTTCATAGAACTGCATTCTTATGTCGTGTCTGGATTTTTTGGCAGATGAAGGCTTATTGTTCTCATTGTGCGTGATATACAGTGAAAATACGAAAGCCGACATGTACTCTTAAGGTGATATCTCATGCAATTGGAATTAATAATAATATAAGGGCGCTATAGGCCAGGTCAAATGCATAATCCATATTGATCACCAATGGATGGAGGGGAGGGGAGGCATTTAAATGCATATAAGCAAAACATATTTAAAAATCTTTCTGACAATAAAAAAAATAAATAAAATAACCTTTTATACTCTGCAGGAAGTATTGACAAAAAGGGTTCAAATGTGATATGAGTTATCAATGTCAAAAATATTACCATCTGAAGCTGACATAAAATATTGTAGACATCTGAAACGCAAGAGAAACGGATATTAGTTTTTCAACCCTATGGGATACATATCATGAAGGGAGTAATGATACATATATTTGTTTGAAATCCTATTTATATAGTTTTGTAGACCTCTATCAAGGTGTTAGTTATATCTTACCAAGCTTTTAATGAAACATAATACTAAAATCTACATTCTTCTACAGCTTAAATTTCTCCTCGATATTATTTGAAGGTTTATATTGTTTATATTAATTTATATTGAAAGTTTATATTAACAATTGAACATTTATAATATAAGGATATTGTACATACTATAGAGTAACGTAGCGAGTTCGATACCTAGAGGGTTCGAAATAAACATCAGTGATTTTTCACTCAAATATGGATTTATTATTACCCTGGTCATGACTTACATGTAAGTAACTATTAAGATAACACTACGTCAATATGATGCAGTGCCCTATGTACGATTGGGTACGGATAAGGGTTCTTACCTCTCTAAGAAGAAGAATGCTCGTGAGGAGGATGATTGATCTGTTGAATACCCTATCGAGAGATGTTTTATTAAGATTTTTTTCGCTAATATTAATCCAATATTACTCTTCACTGTACCTAAAACGTAACATTAAGATTTCAGATCTATCAGACGATCATCTTGTCTCCATAAAATTAACGATCAACCTAACATTGCATCATTCTGATGCAGTGCTCTATACACCATTGGGTGCGGATGAGGGAAATAGGTAGACTCAATAATGAAAAATGTGTACCTTCTAATTTACCAGAATAGCCAGTAACAAAATGAAATTCAATTGCGTTTTAGCAAATTAATTAGCAAGGATTTCATGCAAGAGTGCGTATCGTGTCAGATGCCTCAGCGCGGGTCACTGATTTCATCCCGCAGAGCCTTCAGGCTTGTGAGGGTACCAATTTATACTCCCTTTGAAAGCTTCCCTTGATCTGAACGTATAATTATTTTTTTTCTTCTACAAAACTTTTTGGTTGTAAGTTATATTATTATACGAGTATTTTGTACCTCCATTCGAATAAAAGTAATTAGCAGATAAGGTTATATATTTTTCATTATATTTATAGAGAACAACATTTCAGTAAAGTAAAATTTAAGTCTTCTAAATAAATACAGTTTTTTTTACGTTTTTGACATCTAAATATAATAATAATAATAAAACCCTTATCCGCACCCCAATGGTGCATAGGGCACTGCTTCATATAAACGCAGTGTTATCTTGATCGTTTATACATGAAGGAAAGGTGATCAGCCCTCCGCTTCAGGTACCAGTCCAGGGTAATATTGAATAAATATTACAGTGAAAAAATCACTAATATTTATTTGACCCCCCTGGGAATCGAACCCGGGACCTCCAGAACGGTAGGCGAGCGTGCTGACCATTACACTACGGAGGCGGACATCTAAATATACGAATAATATAAAAGTCTGGGCATTTACAGGGCTTACGACCTTAATTGGATTGGTTAAGTGATCATTTTACACACGTGTAACACTCATAAGTTCTACCCACGATTGACAACCACACTACTAAATTTTTGGAACCCTTAGATATAAATCACACTCGTGACAAAGTACATGTGAGTTCACTATAGCAAAATAGGGAAAGCTTTTACTAAGCAAAGACTCGTTCTCGCATCTGTATGCAAGATCCGAATCTTGGATTAAATTCACATATTTGAGACCCGCCTGAAAACACACTCAAAATAAATGATCTGAAAAAGTACTTTATGAAAAGATATATTTTATTTTTTTGATTTAACCTTGTGTTTTTTTATATTTTCTCATTTTTTATAATTTCTCATTTGTTTATTTTAAATATGCTTCTTACCTTGTATTTTTCTCATTTATTTCTTTTAAATATGCTTCCTACCTTATGTTTTTCTCATTTATTTCTTTTAAATGTGTTTCTTATGCCTATTTATTATACCTGTTTATTGTTTTCATATTTTGCCATGTATTCGTTTTGGTTATTTAAAAAAAATCTTTTTCTTAGTTAGGTACTTTATTATTTGTGTTCCTGTCTTGTTAACCTAAATCGCATGTCCCAAAATGAGAAATAGAAATTACTCATCGGGAATATTATATATATATATATATATATATATATATATATATATATATATATATATATATATATATATATATATATATATATATATATATATATATATATATATATATATATATATATATATATATATATATATATATATATATATATATATATATATATATATATATATATATATATATATATATATATATATATATATATATATATATATATATATATATATATATATATATATATATATATATATATATATATATATATATATATATATATATATATATATATATATATATATATAAATATATATAAATATATAAATATATATATATATATATATATATATATATATATATATATATATATATATATATATATATATATATATATATATATATATATATATATATATATATATATATATATATATATATATATATATATATATATATATATATATATATATATATATATATATATATATATGACTTATGTATGTAATATGTTTTAAAAAATAAATAAATAAATAAACTGTTAATATAGTTTTGTTTGATTGAGTTTTAATGATTCTTTATAAGGTAATTAACGTTCAAGATGACGCTTCATTATTCTGATAAAGCGCTGTTTACGTCATTGGGTGCAGATAATAGGTTAGTGATGAAGAAGAAAATAGAAAATTTGTCATTGAGTATTTAATGTATGCGCATTTATTTTAATACCCAGGTATAATCGTTGAAAAGTTTAAAGTCAAATAATGTTTCTGCCTCCTGCCTTAAAGTTCTACATACTTTTAACGATTCGATAATTCAATTTGTAAATCGTTCATGAAAACTCAGTTCAAACTATTCATTTAAATAGTTCGATATTGGTGAGATGGAAATCTGAAACTATGGTAGGTGGAATATTATTCAATATTTGTAATATAGTATTTGTTACACTGGCTACATTAAAAAGACACACGCTTAGTTACATAAATTATTGCATAACATTTAACTAATCCTTTTGTTTTTTTGCTTTTGACTGATGATTTAAAAGAGCAAAGATATTAAAATAGGGGTTTTTTTAATGTATAAAAAGACGAACGAATTAAAATGGACAATTTCACAGGTTGGACAAGAAACAGGGTTGAACGGACAGGTGTCGTTTTTCAAATAAATGTTTTTGAAACAAAATATATTTGTATTTGAGGCTTATAACATGTGTTGTGGCTTACGGCATTCATGGAAATGAGCACAAAAAATACTCGATTCTCATATTTCTCTAGTGATTTACGTTTCTCCCTTATTGGTATTCTGAAAACTCTCAAATTGGGTAACATTCGAACGAGTTAAGAATATAAAGACGTGTATTGAGCATTTTATTTTTACGCACGGTAATTCAGCTGGTGTTAGTCCATTTGAATTATTTTTTTATCAATAATATAATACCTTTAGATTAAATAAAAAATAAGTAGTCTAAAGAAGAGCAAGCAAAGTAAATAACATTGACTGTAAACTAGTGGGGCTATCCATTACTATATCGTAGTCATACAGGAGAAAGTGATCAAGTATTTTTTTTTACAAATACGTGATGATTGACTATTTGATATCTTACTAGCTTAATATTGCAATGAAAAAAGTCCCATAGGATTTGAAACTTGGAAGTAATATATATTGACTTGTTAAAAATGACTAACTGCATTGATATTTATTTTCTTGCCAAGCAACAGTGACTTAAATGGCCCTCCTGAAAATTTAACATTTTGTTAGTTGGTCACTTTCTCCTGTACGACTACGATATGTAAACATATTGGAATTTGTTAGGATTAAATTTAAAAATGTAAAATATTCCTTAAATTTTAGTACTAATTCGTTGATGAATATGTACTCGTATGTATTGTTAATAAATTGTTTATAACCGTTAATAAAATTGCTATGCTTTTAAAAAAAAAAATGCTTGACCAAGCGGTAGGTCCAATATTTTGTATTAAAAACAGATTATTAAGTCCGTACGATATAACATAAATTAATACATGAATCTGAATAATTGGAAAATTCTTTCACTAGAGTTACAGGATCGTAAAGGAAAATTTAATCTACCTATGAGAGTAAAATATAACACACAAATTTAAAATAAAATTTTAGTTGTTTTATTTTATTTTTATTTTTATAATTATTAAAGGAATAACCCGCAAGGCGTCTATTTTAGATGCTTGTCTGCATGTAGGATAGTAAGGATGGAGAAGGTAAATGTGAAAAATACATTACAAACACCAACACTAATTGAAAATAAATTTTTCTTTAATTCATTTTGCAATATATATAAATATATATATATATATATATATATATATATATATATATATATATATATATATATATATATATATATATATATATATATATATATATGTATATATATATATACATATATATATATATATATATATATATATATATATATATATATATATATATATATATATATATATATATATATATATATATATATATATATATATATATATATATATATATATATATATATATATATAAATATATATATATATATATATAAATATATATATATATATATATATATATATATATATATATATATATATATATATATATATATATATATATATATATATATATATATATATATATATATATATATATATATAAACATATATATATATATATATATATATATATATATATATATATATATATATATATAAATATATATATATATATATATATATATATATATATATATATATATATATATATATATATATATACATATATATATATATATATATATATATATATATATATATATATATATATATATACATATACATATATATATATATATATATTCTGGTATATATGTGGTATGTATTCTGGTATAATGTTATGTGTAATGTATCTTTTCGGAAAAGGTCAAAATAATAATTCGCAGAATTAAAATAATTATCCATTATCAGAACATATTTAATATCACAGTAATTCGATATTGAGTTCATTAATACTTTTCCAATAGGTTCAAGCTAACGCAATATGATCCTTTTTCGCGAGATAAAATAAATCGCTTGCCTTTCTAGCAAAACTCGTAAATCAAAAATAGATATTTTGTCATAATTGAGGCGGATCATATTGAAAATCGCTATCACAGCGATGCTGAATCAAATATACTACCATCAACATATTTTATTTCATAAGGAATTTAATCAAATTAAATTTTAAAATTAAGTCACAGAAGCCTTGTCAGCCAAAATACCATTTTAGCCCTTTAGTTAAAATCAGCCATTAAATGATAAATATTTTTGATTAAGTACGTTTTTTTATGAATAAATATCAAATATTTTTTTAGCTGATAAGTTTTTGTCATTTTAAAGGAATTAAGTTTTGAGTAAAATTGTAATCTA